>NC_134489.1:72467480-72559980 GCF_040206685.1 Ascaphus truei
CCTAGCAGGACCCCCATTCACAGACAGCACTCACAACTCACGCGCCACCTGCCGCCTCAACACCCTAACAGGACCACCCACTCACAGTACAGCACTCAGCAAGCCCACGCGCCAACCCGCCGCCTCACACCCTAAGCAGGACCCCCATTCCACAGACAGCACTCACAACCCACGCGCCACCCGCCGCCTCACACCCTAGCAGGACACATTCATCACATTTTTACATCTCTTATGTCACCAAATATACATTGTACTGTGGTGTCTTTACAATAAACCATTATTATACAACATCGTATTACATTTTATTCCATCTTTCTTTTCAACATTATTATCCAACCTTACAACAAATAGTCACCTATTGTTCCACGATTTATAAATAATACTACCAATTACGTATTTACATCCCGGGCAACGCCGGGTATATCAGCTAGTTATATATAAAATGGAAAGATTACTGTATGCTCATTTACATGTCTTAGACGGGTCTGTAACCCACCTTTCACCATTATAACCCAGCACACAGCACTTCCACTGCAGCAAGGGATTCTGGGAAATAACATGCAAATGAGCACATAGTGCCACCTTTTGCTTCAAACCATTAACATGGTTCCCTATAGGCTTAAGCTTGCTGCATGGTCATAGCTTTGAGCACAGACCGGGTTAAAATGCATAGCCAGTAAACCCACCCACAGACATCCGTTTCGACCTTAATGGGTCTCATCAGTGTGGGGTTGGTTATACTGGCTATGCAAAAATGAAGCAAGGATAGGTTTTACCATACTTAGTTAAGTTATGGTGGTACAAAAAATGACAAAAAGTGACAAAAACCCTCCACTAAACAACCTCACAATGACCTCTACGAATTTGGTGAAAACACATAGAGGACACGTGTGGTTGCACGTGCAAAAGCACATTCCTATTGGTGTGTTGCAGACCATCCCACTGATTGAAAGCAGCAAAGGATGAAGAGGAGCACAGCAGCGTTTCCCAGCAGTTTCCAGCTAGTGTAGCGCCCAAAATTGAGGGTAACTCCAAATAGGGATAAGTTATAAATAGAGTAATTTATTGGTCAGTTTTAAAAGAAAAACAATGGTAGGAACGCACCTACGCGTTTCGTCCGTAAAGGACTTTCTCAAGGTGCGTTCCTACCATTGTTTTTCTTTTAAAACTGACCAATAAATTACTCTATTTATAACTTATCCCTATTTGGAGTTACCCTCATTTTTTGGCGCTACACTAGCTGGAAACTGCTGGGAAACACTGCTGTGCTCCTCTTCATCCTTGCTGCTCGTATCTACCTCCGGAGGACTGCACGCTGGAACCGATTCATTAACTAAGGACACCATAAAGGAAGGTAAAGGGCAAAGCCCATCTTTTTTTACCCTCCACTGCTGGACCTATTTGAGTTACTCCTCAGGTGTGAGTATACTGTTATTAGGAGACCTATTTTGGGGTACCCGCGTG
Source organism: Ascaphus truei (assembly GCF_040206685.1). Lineage (NCBI taxonomy): Eukaryota > Metazoa > Chordata > Amphibia > Anura > Ascaphidae > Ascaphus > Ascaphus truei. The sequence continues at coordinate 72,468,945 of NC_134489.1, forward strand.
GGCACCACCAGGTCTCTAGTTTCTCACCCTGGGATGTCATGATATAATACTCTATGTCCTGGAGCTTGGATCCACGATTGGAAATGGAATCAATTTACATTTATTGAGCTATTCATGGTGATGCACCAATATACTGCTCTATTTATGCATCCCCTGATGAAGCGTGAAGTATCATGTGAAACGTGTGTCGGGTAAGAATGTCACAACGCTGACATTCATTTGGTGAGATGGCGGACCGACAAGCAGCAGCACTAAACGGGTCGTATATCGTTGGCTTATTCCTTTAATTTTACTCTATCCTTTTTCAGAGTTATATTTATTGCATGTAGAACCCTTAATACCTTATTACTTTGCTGCTACGTTTGTTATTATCAATCCTAGCAAGCAAATTACTGTATCATCATTAGGTGCCTATTTGATCCAGATATCATAGAACACACACTCTATACCCCACTCCTATGGGTACTATATATTTAGAGTTGACTGTCTCGTTACCTCCTGTGTATACCTTGATATTGCATTATAATCTATCTGCTACAAATAAGAAACATATACATGTTCAATATCACTTTGCATGTTACATTGTACCTACCAGGGATATGGATATTTTGGTATACTTCCGAGTCATTATAGATGCTGCATTTACATTTTGGTACTTTATTGCCATGATTATTGCTACATTATAACTACACCAATATTCGGTGGATACTCGATCTTTTGCATCATAGGACACATACAGTATACACACCATTTGTGTGATATATGTACACAACAATGCGAGGCACATACTTATCAGATGCCATATCCCTTTATCTCACCTCGGGATTTTATTCAAATATTTACATAGATATTCACCTATTTGATTTTAATTTAGTTATGTTAATAAAATGATATTGTTTTGTATCATTGAAGTTTGTCTGTGAGCCATTATAGCTCCTATGAAAATCCAGCCCTGAGTAATATACTCTGGGTCACTTACTCCCACCTTCTACAAAATCACTATTACTACTGTGTGTGTGCAACAATATAGGGAACTCTTTATGTGTCCCCTTCAGGGATCCATATTTTGTTAAGTATGTCTCTCATTTCCCTTATGCACCTCCAAATATATACTACCAATTCTATATATTGATACTAAGGTTGAGCGGTTAGGCTTTATTTCCACTATTGTCAATAATAGTCTTACTCACATATTCCCAAATATTACAGGCATCTCCAAAACTGGGGCAAATATCTATGATAGTGGTCCTGTAGTAGAGGGATAATGTGTTTGTTCTTTAAAACATATCAAAATCAGCAATGGTCTCAGCAGGAGCTGAGTGTTTTCACTCTCACTGCCTCTCCTTCTCTCATGGACGTCGGTCCACAGTGAAGTCTGCCCTACTTTCAGGTTGGATCCGAGGATATTTGCCCACAAAGGAGGACGCGCCTCTATGTCCACTTTCTGAACGGGATCTGGTTGCACTCACTCTATGGCACCATTAAGAAAAAATGTTCACATTCTGAGGACTCATTGCCTAATTTCTAAAGTTGTTTAATTAGTGAAGAGCACCAATTGTAACACATTTATGCACTCTTACTTATATGAAGCCTGGGAGAAGGCCACATTTTAATGCCAGGATTGTGCATGCTACTTAAAAATCTTGGGTTAAGAGCAAAGCAATATTCTCAAATGTAGCTATCCTACTTGTAGAGTGAATTGTAGATCCTTGTTTTCTAATCTATTCACCTGCATGGTGATGTTAAATGGGCATGTATGAAAAGTATGGTATAATGATCACATTGCACAAAACACTGTCTTGGGAGAAATCACAGACATAACTCCATTCTCCCCTTATTATCAGTACCGTCCTCCTTCTGCTCTGCACCTTCTCCTTGAAATCTGTAAGGGGACCCTTCCTGTTCCATATAACACAAGGTTCTTTAACAAGGACTAGCCTTTTAGGAAAGACTCTGACTGAACTCTGGTCAAGGTTCTCACTCAAATGTTGCCTCTGCCATACGTGATATGGAAATTATATTGTGAATGTTTGTATGAGAAACCTTAGATTTAATCTGCATTTTTAAACCAAAGCAAATGCATTTCTATGGGAGGTTCAGCTATGCGTGTTTAACTATAAATGTGAAATGCCAAGACAACTTTTATGTATCCTTGTTTGTTTAACTTGGCTTTCACTCTTTGATCTGATGTTAACATATCTTAGTGGCAGGTAATGATTGATAACCACATATTGTAAAGTGCAGGTAATAAACACTTCTTGACTCATAATAATACTACATAATGTATTTTTTTACGGCCTAGTTTGATGGAATATTTCCTTGTCAGCTCTGCTTAATTGTCTAAACAGAGTCACCCCATTACTTGGAGAAATGCATGTTTAAACAAGGCACGTTAATTAGGGTCATGACTGAACTGCACAAAGGAATATAGTAACACACCAGTTATCTTTGAATCCAATCTCTGGACAGCAGTCCCAATGTTAAACTGAACTTTGATGAGAGACTCTGTTGTTTTCATTATTATAGATTAGAGACATTTGTTGGACGCCTTTCATGGCGGTTGTGTGATGAAATAAAATTATCCGTCAAAGGTTCATACAGGATATTAACAGTAAGGTAAACGTTGGCAGTGGTGGCAGAGACAGCTCATTGCGTCGTGGGCCTACCCACATGATATATTGTTATTTCTTAGTTCCCAGTATCTATTATGCAAAGCTTAAGGTTTAATATGAATGGATTCTTTTGTCTACCTTTATGCAAGAAATATTAACACAAACTTCATAACTTAACACATTTGCCCGCCCAATGCAGTGAGCATTGAGAGATCCTATCAGCTCACTTTTTCTAAATCAAACAAGCATATGTAAAATATTAACTGGCCTAGACTCCAACATGTCTGTTTAATGTAATTTGGCTATAGCTTCTGATATTATCTCTCTCAAAACCTGAGTCAGAGATTAATGTAAATTGTCATTCTTTAAAAACAGCTGAGATGACCCAGAAGCTCATGTTATGTTCCTGCAAAGACATTGTTTCCAGGCTCTACATGGTAGGTGTTGTCTGCCTCTTTCTCCCCTTAGTTTATGGTTTAATCAAGAACCTTGTGCTCGTTAGTACATGTTCATTCTGGTCCTGTGTTTTTGAGGACAATTAGGGGCTATGCACTAAGCTCCGATAAGTCACTTTTAGAGCGCAAAGTGCTCTTCGATCGTGATTTTTGGCTCAACCTGATGCACTATCCAAATATGGATAATAATGCATTTGGCCATTTTGAAATACATTTAAATTACAATAAATACAATAAAAACATTTAACACTTACGTTTTACAGGCACCCATGATGAAGGGCCGTCTTCATCCTCAACCTTCATTCTGCCCATGCCCCTACGGTGCTGCAAAACATGCACAACAATTATAATAGCCAATGTAATGTCCCCTAACCCCTTAATCACCATAGCGGTTATTAACCGCTACAGTCATTAAGGGGTTAACCCACCCTTACCCACCACTCGGGAGGCCTACATACCCTCCCACTCTAACCCCCCACCCCGTGAGGCCTAACCACCCTCACCCACTACCCACAAGGGAGGCCTACCCACATATCCTTGGGGCCAATACACCCCCCCCCCAACAGCTACAGTACAATAATGTGCCAAATAACTATTATCCAGATATAGATAATATATTATTTGCCCATTATGAAACACATAAAATATCCACAAATCAAAACATGAATTTTTAATCTTAAAACCACCACATTGCATGTTAAAATAAATACAGTAGCCATTGCAAATATGAAAAAAACAAACTGCAGCTACACAAATGTCTATGAAATGTTACACAATTGCATTGTATGTACATGATGCAATTAATCAGTGCATCATATAACACTATGCAAAATATATGTAACAATAAAATACACTATCAACAATGTCCCCTAACCACCAATGCCATCCTGAAAATCAATTAGAAACTAACCAACATCAATACAATTAGCATCAGTCAATTAATCCATTTCCTCAAACAATTAAAATACAATACAAATCAATTATACAATTCCCTATTCAATTGCTAAAGCCAAACCATTGCCAAAACAATTCTAATTTAAAGTAACCACCATCATTCTAATCTTACTACCATAAAGAAGCCTTTAGCTACATACAAACTACATTATTCACAACAATGACAAAATAAAGATGCTAAATACATTATCCATACATGAAAATAACCTAAACATGAGCCAAACAATCAATTATTATCCCGGTATGTCTATCCATACAGATAGATAAACATAACATACAGGGGCAATAATACAGCATCAAATACAATGCATTTACATACAAAATTCACATACAATACACCCCTTCAGTGTCCGTGAATGTATTATATACATAGATACATTAACGGGCATTAAATGGGAGTGAAAAAATAAAAGACATGCATGAAAAATCATAAAAACCTGTAAAAGTAAAAATAATAAACTTTTCTTTTGTTTTCTCACCTTTAGATGTCCACTCTCCGAAATCCAAGCGAGCCGGAAGCACAGGAACCAATCCACAGGTAAGCCATAAAATAAAAAACCATAACAAATCCACATCTGTGACTTCTTTCTTCTTTGGTGTCTTCTGGGGTCTTCTTCCATCTTCTTCCATCTTCTTCCGGCTTCTTCTGTCTTCTAGGCCACGCCCTTCTTCTCTTCTTAGGAGGGGAGATGTTCCCTCCTCGGCGACTAGCTTCAAAATGAGGCGACATAGGCTTTTATAGGCCTATGACGTCACATTTTGGTCAAATGTTTCACACGGTCCTGATTGGGCCGTGAAAAACATGTGATTTGGCCGATGGAAAAAAAATGATGACGTAATTTAAAGGCAATGAAAGCACAGCCAATCAGAATGGCTTTGCTTCAATTGCCTTTAAGATGACGTCATTAAAAGGAACATGGCCGGTCTCACATGGTACGGTAGCCAATCAGAGCGTGGGAAATACATCCAACTCTGATTGGCTCTAGTACCATGTGACAGGCTTTCAAAGAAGTCACATCCGTTCTCCCCCAAGCCTCTGTCACATGGTCTACTAGAGCCAATCAGAGATGGGATGGAGTTCCCACGCTCTGATTGGCTACGGTACCATGTGAGACCGGCCATGTTTCTTTCAATGATGTCATCTTAAAGGCAATTGAAGCAAAGCCATTCTGATTGGCTGTGCTTTCATTGCCTTTAAATGACGTCATCATTTTTTTTTCCATCGGCCAAATCACATGTTTTTCATGGCCCAATCAGGACCGTGTGAAACATTTGACCAAAATGTGACGTCATAGGCCTATAAAAGCCTATGTCGCCTCATTTTGAAGCTAGTCGCCGAGGAGGGAACATCTCCCCTCCTAAGAAGAGAAGAAGGGCATGGCCTAAGAAGACGGAAGAAGCCGGAAGAAGATGGAAGAAGATGGAAGAAGACCCCAGAAGACCCCAAAGAAGAAAGAAGACACAGACGTGGATTTGTTATGGTTTTTTATTTTATGGCTTACCTGTGGATTGGTTCCTGTGCTTCCGGCTCGCTTGGATTTCGGAGAGTGGACATCTAATGGTGAGAAAACAAAAGAAAAGTTTATTATTTTTACTTTTACAGGTTTTTATGATTTTTCATGCATGCCTTTTATTTTTTCACTCCCATTTAATGCTCGTTAATGTATCTATGTATATAATACATTCACGGACACTGAAGGGGTGTATTGTATGTGAATTTTGTATGTAAATGCATTGTATTTGATGCTGTATTATTGCCCCTGTATGTTATGTTTATCTATCTGTATGGATAGACATACAGGGATAATAATTGATTGTTTGGCTCATGTTTAGGTTATTTTCATGTATGAATAATGTATTTAGCATCTTTATTTTGTCATTGTTGTGAATAAGGTAGTTTGTATTTAGCTAAAGGCTTCTTTATGGTAGTAAGATTAGAATGATGGTGGTTACTTTAAATTAGAATTGTTTTGGCAATGGTTTGGCTTTAGCAATTGAATAGGGAATTGTATAATTGATTTGTATTGTATTTTAATTGTTTGAGGAAATGGATTAATTGACTGATGCTAATTGTATTGATGTTGGTTAGTTTCTAATTGATTTTCAGGATGGCATTGGTGGTTAGGGGACATTGTTGATAGTGTATTTTATTGTTACATATATTTTGCATAGTGTTATATGATGCACTAATTAATTGCATCATGTACACACAATGCAATTGTGTGACATTTCATAGACATTTGTGTAGCTGCAGTTTGTTTTTTTATATTTGCAATGGCTGCTGTATTTATTTTAACATGCAAAGTGGTGGTTTTAAGATTAAAAATTCATGTTTTGATTTGTGGATGTTTTATGTGTTTCATAATGGGCAAATAATATATTATCCATATCTGGATAATAGTTATTTGGCACATTATTGTACTGTAGCTGTTGGGGGGGCGGGCGTGTATTGGCCCCAAGGGTATGTGGGTAGGCCTCTCTTGTGGGTAGTGGGTGAGGGTGGTTAGGCCTCACGGGGTGGGGGGTTAGAGTTGGAAGGTATGTAGGCCTCCCGAGTGGTGGGTAAGGGTGGGTTAACCCCTTAATGACTGTAGCGGTTAATAACCGCTATGGTGATTAAGGGGTTAGGGGACATTACATTGGCTATTGTAATTGTTGTGCATGTTTTGCAGCACCGTAGAGGCATGGGCAGAATGAAGATTAGGATGAAGACGGCCTTTATCGTGGGTGCCTGTAAAACGTAAATGTTAAATGTTTTTATTGTATTTATTGTAATTTAAATGTATTTAAAATGGGCAAATGCATTATTATCCATATGTGGATAATAGTAATTTTGCCCATTACAGTACTGTATGTGTTAAGGGGCGGGGGGATGTGTGTTATTTATTGGGGGCAATTGTTAGGGGTTAGGGGACATTACATTAGATGTTTTTATTCTTGTGTATGTTTTGCAGCATCGGAGGGGGCAATAGCAGGGTGAAGATGAGGATGAAGACGACCTTCATCGTGGGTGCCTGTAAAAGGTAAGTGTAATATATATTGACTGTATTTATTGTAATTTATATGTATTTAAAATGGGCAAATGCATTATTATCCATATGTGGATAATAGTTTTTTTGCCCATTACAGTACTGTATGTGTTAGGGGGCGGGGGGGATGTGTGTTATATATTGCTATGTTTATTGGGGGCAATTGTCCCCAATAAACAGGCTAATGTGCCTTAACCCCTTCATTGCCTTAGCGGCTATCCGCTAAGGTAATGAAGCTGCATTAATGTATTTTAAATAATAGTGTGCGGGAGCAGGGGGTCCCCTTAGCTGAACCGCATTGATTTCTGCCTCAGAGACCCCCTGCTTCCCGAGTTACAGGCCCCGGTTTGGGGCATCGGTGCCAGTGCGGACGCCACCTTTATAGAGCCCACGTCGCGTCTTGGACGCTATAAAGATGGCGGTGGCACTGGCACCCGATGCCCCATACCGGGGCCTGTAACTCAGGAAGCAGGGGGTCTCTGAGGCAGAAATCAATGCAGTTCAGCTAAGGGGACCCCCTGCTCCCGCACACTATTATTTAAAATACATTAATGCTGCTTCATTACCATAGTGGATAGCCGCTACGGTAATGAATTATTGTTTATTGTTATGTATGTTTTAATACCAGTGTAGATGTGCAGGGGGTCTCCTGAGCTGAACCGCATTGGTTTCAGGTCCGAGGACCCCCTAGTTCAGGAGATACAGGCCCCTTTATAGGGTGCCGGTATCCTCTGCAGAATGTAAATAACCCGGTCACGTGACGTGGGAGCTTTAAACTGCAGGGGATACCGGCACCCCATAACGGGGCCTATATCTCCTGAAGTAGGGGGTCCTCGGACCTGAAACCAATGCGGTTCAGCTCGGGAGACCCCCTGCTCATGTACACTATTATTAAAATGTTTTTATTTAGTGTAGGATCGCCTGTAACAGTCTTGCATGGAGATAGCAAATCTCCATGCAAATGTTACAAGCGACTTTTTTTCTATCAGCTAGCGAACGGAGAGGTTCAGAACGCTAGCAGGGGAAAAAAAAGCAAACCGTACGCTGTGGCTGTTTTGAGCTATTTTGAGCAGGTACGTTAAAAAATGGCCTTAAGGCCTTAGTGCATCGTGTCCCCGGCCTCACTTTTTAACGAACCTGCTTTTTGGCCAAATCAAAACGCAAAGCCATTGAGCTTAGTGCATAGCCCCCTTAAACCTTTATGCTTTTGTATGTAAGCAGAACTTCAGAGTGCAAGAAAGTCATATCAATGACCCTAATAAAAATTGTACCAAATGTAAGTCTACTATATATTTCCGAATGTTTGTGTGTGTCTCATTATGCACACCCAAACTATAAGGCCTAGAACAACCAAACTTGGAAGGATTACTTTATTTATCAAAATAAGTTGAACTGTCATGGTTTGGATCCTCTCAAACACTCCAAAGGGGAGGGGGGGGGGTCTGCTAGGAACGTTAGGTTCCATTTGGACCACTGGGTGATGTACGTGGAAGGCTATATATCTGGCACGTGACATAGTGGTGACATTATAATGAGAGTCAGGTAGGTATAAAGTTTACACACAAAGCAGGCTAAGAAAGAAAGCGAGGAAGCCAATTTGCACATGAGGAGAAAGTAAGAATGCTTGAGAAGGAGAGAGAGGCGGATGAATTGGGGACATCATAAGGTATTAAAGGAAAGTGATGGGAGAGAGATGAGGGTGAGGAGGGGAGGGGAGAGAGAAGGGGTGAGAGGAAGAGGAGGGGGATGAGGTTGGTTTCTTAGAATTTCTGAGCTACGACTGGTACTTTCAGCTAGTCATAAATACATTGGACTTACATAATCATGTATTCTTAATTTTTTCGGAATGGGTAGACAAAGTGCAGTATACTGAAAACTGATTGTATTTTTACATATTGCAATACAATATAGAACAACCTATGACAGAATTTCCAAAGGTTTATATGGTAATGCTTAACATAATAACCCCCACCCAGAGAGATGCATGTCAAAAACACTAGGATCATTTCTAGTATGATGGCATACTAATTAATAGGTTTGTGCAGTTTATAAAGCAACAACATTCTATTGCATTATTTTACATACTGCACATATCACTAATCATGTACGCAGTACTTTTCACAAATCAAAGAGATATTTGTACACAACTTAATACACGATAGATACAAGACATAATATAGGGAAGAAGAATACAATTTGGGCTAAGTGCATTCAAAATGAAAGCAAACATTTTGGCAGAACAGAGTCTATGCTGTCCATCCTACAATCTATGTGAGGCATTGGGAGAGATAGAAGGAGTATATAAAGGTGTGTGGTTGCATGGTTAAGAGGGTAATATTGCATATGCAGTCATAATAAATATCTTCAGAATTACTTCATTATAAAAGTTGAATTTTCACATGGGTTTTGAAGATATGGGCAGAAGGAGATTCATTAATTCTGAACCCCTTCAGCCTACATCTGCATCGCCCCAAAGGCGGGCGCCTGAAAGGGTTCCCAAAGAGCTGCTCCCCTCTGCACAGAACCAGCATGCTAAGGGTTAACATCTGCGTTTGCTTAGAGCTATGTGTTTCGAAAACCCCAGTCTCTGGAATGTTAATGCCCTAGGAGGACACAGGACTCTCAAACCACAGATGCATTCATTCTAAACCCTTTAAGTCTACATCTGCATAGCCCAAAAGGCATACAAGCCTTTGGTGGCAGCCAAAGGGTGTCAGACGTTTTCTGCCATTTGTTAATGTTACAGCTGCTCTATTAAAATCTGAAACTCACCAACCTTCTCATCCCTTTTAGCCTATGTTTCCACTTACCTTTCATTATAGATTGTAAGCTCCTTGGGGCAGACAAAACATTGCATGCTTATTCTAATACAATTTTAACCTTATCTGTAACTGTGGCATACACCCATAATCCTATATTACAGTATCTCTATCTGTCTATGAAATGTCTGTAAAGCGAATGTATTAACACTGTTCCTTTAATGCAACCATGTGTAGCTGGGTACCCCCTTGTTACTAAATCTACCCTATGGGCTGGCAGTAAACCCTGGTATTCACAGGTCTGCCAGTATTTATTATGGGTTTTCCCCCTTCATCCTTGGTGCTGCGCTTGAGTGACAGCAGGGGGTGGCATATCCTGTTGCAGCTGGGCCTACGGGATGCCCGCCCTCTGGCTATACTTAAGGGCAGTATCGCCCTAAAGTTGGTTGGTTGTTCCTTCCCCATGAGGAAGGCAGATCACGACTGGGAGCCTGAGATTGGGGCCTTCCCACACCATACCTCTGCCTCCGCTAGGGAGGTGGGGAAGAGCTAGGACGGCTGCGGGTGCCCTAGGCCCATAGTGACAGTCCAGGGACTATCTCCGGTGATACCTGAGAGCTGATATACGAGACTGTGATCCGGCAGGTGACTGCTGAGTACCTGTACCTTACTGCACTAAGAGTAGTAATAAACCCGTTCCTGTTTTGCAATATACCTCCTGCCTGGTGGGTGATCTAACTGGGGGGAGAGTAACGATTCTACCGTGGGAGATCACCTCCATATCCCTGGAGTCTACGGCAGATGGAGGCGCTGCACTGCTAAGTATATCGTGGGGTATGGACCCCAGAAGCCTGTTCCTGAAGTCACAAAGTTACCGCGGATGACTTGGCCCTCCTGTTACCAACAGGTATGCACCACAAACACCCAGTAATGGCCCCGATCTGCGATTGGGGGGGGGGGGGGGAAACACCATTACACATGTATTATTATAACTGTGCAAAGGGCATACTTGAAAATGAGAGGTAACTCTCAATGGATTTATTACTTCCTGTTAAAACATTTTATAAATAAATAAGATTGGCAGTAAAGCAATAAGGAAGTATCAAAAAAAGGAGCAGCATGAAAATACGTTTTCAGACAGGACAGAGCAAGAAAAATGCAAGAACAGAAGGAAGACAGCACCAAGAATAGCACAAGGGGCAAGAAGACCTTTATGAACTCTGTACAAACATCTGATAAGCAACCATGTCTTGCACAGTAAATTATACTTGGTCAACATATCCGGTATTAACTATTTTATATCATCTGTATGCAAGTAGTTATAATCCTGACAACATGTGATTCTTGATTTCTTGATCACGAGGCAGTCTCGACAAGTTATAAATGATTTTGTTGAAGATAACCCTTTGATGTAATTAGAAGAACCACTTTAGACACCAATATACCAGTTGATTAGACATATACTGTAGTCCAATATTTGATGCTCCTATTCTTCACTTTCTTGACAAGGAATATTGCACAATAGCAAAATTCAGTGGGTTTGTGGTGTCATCTGGATCTATTCATAAAATGACATGGGTAATTTACTCAGTGTACAACTGAAATGTAATACTAATTATTATATAATTGTAAGACAAAACACAATTGCTTATTTGCTGATGGAACTTTAAATGCTGCCGCTTGAATACAGAAGGTTACCTTTAAAAAGGGTGAAATGCATAAATGTTGAGGTTTCTTTTCCCACTTAAAATATCAAACTTGTGTGACTTGAGGAAATAGACCTTGACATCAGAATGAAATATAAGACGATATAGAGACACATCATTTGGATAACATGACCTGATCATCCCTTTGTACTATAAAACTTCAGCTGATGTCCAGCTGATGACAGCTAATAAAAGACAATGTTATTGCTTGAAAAAGGATGCACCCTTGAATGCTGACATTTGGGTTGACACCAAATACCAGAAAGTACAGTGCAGTTGATGATGTTTCAAGTTGCTTTAAATCTTTCAGATACAGATATGTGGCCACACAATTATTAGACAATAATATGCACTACGGTAGGAAGCTCCATGTGTCTTCACAAACTACTGGTTAATAATAATAATTAAAAAAAAATCTTATACTGTATACAGTAGCTCTGACAGTGTTCGTAGTGCTGCACATAGAATTTGGTAGGCACAATGAATACCCTTCATAACATACATGTTTTATACAACCACTGGTACATTTTAACTCATTTATTGATTCAGAGATTCAGTTGTTGCAATAATGCACTGGTTTTGGCGGAAGCTCATTATATCCAAATATCCTATGTGTAATTGGGTTTCCATGGTAACCAAAATTCGGTGTCCACGTACAGTAGCCCATTGAAAAGAAGCCTTCCCAATGCACAGCTATTTAAACATAAAGGCTGATATTTACAAAGCAGTGCTATTTCATAGCACACCTTTCCATTCATTTACATGGGCCATAAGGTGTCGTACGGACTATCACCATTTGGTGGTAAATACGGGCCTAAATGTTTTTAAAAGGATTACAAATAGATACACAGCATATTTGCCTGATTTTTCACTATTCAACAACATTTACCTATTAAAGACATGTCTATTATGTCAGAGTCTTACAAGCTTTTTTTAAAAACAAGATTACTATTGATACAGTATTTTAGAATGTATTCAGTCAATTATTGGGACATTCACTTCATTCTGGGCTTATAAAGCAGGTGAAATCTTGGGGTCGAACCAAAATAAAACATTGCTACATTTCTCTGACAACTTGAGTAATTTTGACACCGGACCTTATATTCCATATTTACATAATTAAAAAGATTAAATAATATGATGTACATTAAAAGGGCTCATAGATTAGCAGAAAATGTGCTTATTCTGGTGCCAACGTTAATGAAACTAATTAAACAAACCATCAGCCGGACTACAGTGATAAGGGTTTACAGATTCTAGCACTAGAACAGCAGATTTTGAGGTATCCCTTGTGGAATAAAGCTCATGATTCTTGGTAAAGGAGCACAACGATTTTTCATCCCCCTTAGGATGCGCAATTCTACAATAACAAGGCTAGTTAGAGTTTGATGGACATTTAGCTTAGTGCATAGAACCTAAAAATTTCAGTATAATATATATATATATATATATATATATATACATGTAGAGGTATCAGTACCGTGTTAGCCGAGCTTCAATAATCAAAAAATAAATAGATGGTACCGTTCTGTGGCTAACGAAATGCTTTTATTTGTGCGAGCTTTCGAGATACACCATAACTTAACTAAGTATGGTAAACCCCATCCTCATTGCTTCATTGCATAGCCAGTTAACCAACCCCACACTGATGAGACCCATTAAGATCGAAACAGCTGTCTGTGGGTGGGGTTCCTGGCTATGCATCTTAACCCTGGCTGTGCTCAAAGCTGTGACCATGCAGCAAGCTTAAGCCTATAGGGAACCATGTATAAAATGGTTTTTGAAGCAAAAAGTGGCACTGTGTGCTCATTTGCATGTCATTTCCCAGAATCCCTTGCTGCAGTGGAAGTGCTGTGTGCTGGGTGATAATGGTGAAAGGCGGGGTTGCAGACATGAATAAGACATGCAAATGAGCATACAGTATATTTACATTTGCTATATGCTTTGCTGTGGAGGGTTTTTGTCACTTTTTTTACTCACCATAACTTAACTATATATATATATATAATCAGAAAATAAATAGATGATACCGTTCTGTGGCTAACGAAATGCTTTTATTTGTGCGAGCTTTCGAGATACACTGATCTCTTCTTCCGGCGATGTTACAATGAATGAAGCAAGCAAAAGCTATCTTTAAAAAGTTAGCTTTTGCTTGCTTCATTCATTGTAACATCGCCGGAAGAAGAGATCAATGTATATAGCGCCATTAATGTACATAGCGCTTCACAGTAGTAATACACGTGGTAATCAAATAAATAAGAGATAATATAAATAACAGGTCATGGGAATAAGTGCATCAGACATAAAAGTAACATTAAGGAAAAGGAGTCCCTGCTCCGAGGAGCTTACAGTCTAATTGGTAGGTAGGGAGAACGTACAGAGACAGTAGGAGGGAATTTTGATAAGTGCGTCTGCAGGGGGCCAAGCTATATGTATCATGTGTCCAGTATAATCCACAGTGCTATTCATATGCTTCTTTAAGCAAGTGTGTCTTAAGGTGGGTCTTGAAGGTGGATAGAGAGCGTGCTAGTTGGGTATTGAGGGGAAGGGCATTCCAGAGGTGCGGGGCATATATATACAGTGCTTGACAAATCACCCAAAAATCTACTTGCCGAACCAAAAAATCTACTCGCCACCTAGCCCCTTTTAAAAAATGGAATAAATTCCTAATAAGAATTGAGTGTGTGTGTGTCTGTGACTAGTCTGGGTGGGTGGGTGATTGACTGGGGGGTGACTGCCTGGGTGGGTGGGTGACTGCCTTGGTGGGCAGGTGGGTAACTGACTGGGTGGGTTGACTGACTGGGTTGGTGACTGACTGGGTGTGCGACTGACTGACTGGATGGGTGACTGACTAAGTGGGCGAATGACTTGGTGGGTAATTGACTGGGTGGGTGACTGACTAGGTGGGTGACTGACTGGGTGACTGGGTGAGTGACTGTATTCATTTGGAAGGGGCCGTTCATTGGGAAGGGAGGGGCCCTCCTGTGCAGCAGAGAGTTCGGTGTGGAGTGAGCCAGGGCCGCAGACAGATTTCCCAATGCCCAAGACTAGAGTTGCATCTGGGGCTCCCCCTTGGCTGTACCCCCCCCTGGCAGTAATGCGAGCCCCCCCATTTCACACCACGAGCCCCCTCTATTTCCCACCCTCTACCCCTGTATTTCTCACCCCTCTGTCTCACTCACTCTCCTCCCCTCACACCTCGCATGTATTTCTCACCCCTGCGTCTCACTCTTATTCCCTCTCTCCTCTCACTCGCCCCCACCTTCCGTAAATTATCCCACTCTCACTCAATCCCCCTCACAAAATACATACCAAAAAACCCCACTCCCCTAAATACATATAACCCCACGCCACAATACATAATACCCTGCCAATTCATATTAAAAAGGCCCCCGCAAATTCATATTTAAAAGGCCCCAGCTGCCCCAATGCATTTTAAAAAGACCCCGCCACCCCAATACATTTTAAAAATACACCCGCCTCCCCAATACATTTTAAAAAGACCCCCGCCGCCCCAATACATTTTTAAAAGATCCCTGCCACCCTAATATATTTTAAAAAGACCCCCGCCGCCCCAATACATTTTAAAAGACCCCACTGCCCCAATACAGATAAAAAATACATCCCCCACAATACATATTAAACAAAAAACAGACTTTGATTCAGCATTTACTGGAACCGACTTTTCCTTCCAACATCCTGTGAGATCTGTGAGGCAGCTGAGAGTGAGATCCGACGACGGAACACTCTAACGCCAGTGACCATCAGCGGGTTATGCCACGGACCGGTGACGACAGCAATCATCGTGTAGCAGACGGGCCGTGAGCGAGAGGGGATACTCTCTGACATTATCCATCGCTTACTAACTTCTTCCATCTAGTAAGTAGGGCATTCACCTAGCATAGCAGCAGAGTACTATTAGGATTTTTGTATGGACTCAGTTTCCATTTGTTTTATATATATATATTTTAATAAATGTGCTTTTTATTCAGTATTTATCACCTGTTCTGACTTTGTGGCTTCTACCTAGTTTATTCGATTTTTGTTGTGTGTTGTTTGTCGTTCGTCCTATTCACCCACAGTATTATACTACAGGCATACCCCACATTAACGTACGCAATGGGACCGGAGCATGTATGTAAAGCGAAAATGTACTTAAAGTGAAGCACTACCTTTTCCCCATTTATCGATGCATGTACTGTACTGCAATCATCATATACGTGCATAACTGATGTAAATAAGGCATTTGTAACAGGCTCTATAGTCTCCCTGCTTGCGCACAGCTTAGGTACAGGTAGGGAGCCGGTATTGCTGTTCAGGACGTGCTGACTGGCGCATGCGTGAGCTGCCGTTTGCCTATTGAGCGAGATGTACTTACTCGCGAGTGTACTTAAAGTGAGTGTACTTAAACCGGGGTATGCCTGTATGTGTGTTTTCTCTTCTATTTCATGCACTTGGTATAAAACCACTTCTGTCATTGTTGGATACTGCAAGGACATTTGTTGTGCAACACACCATCCAATGGTTCTATGTTTATTTTACTTGTAATATTATTTAGCATGTTTTGCTACCAGTAAGTGCATTATAAGGCACACATTTATCTTTATCACATAATACAAAATGCAGCTACATTTTATTGCTTGTGTATCCAAGTGAGCTACAAATAACATTTTAATAGCAGAAATTGTTTGATGTAAAAGAAGATATGAACAGACTTATATTTACTTCTGTTGTTTAAAAGAATCAATACAAGGTCACATTGCTGATAATTTCAATTTGTGAGAGTGAGTACAAATCCCATTGACAATCTATGTGCTTTGTGGCAACTGACATGCAAGTTATGATTTACGTAGAAAGCAGCAAGTTGTGAATAAAATAGGAACCTCAAATAACTAACAATGTGTTCCTTTCTTCTTCCAAGTAATTCCGTGACCCATACAATGCTTAGAATACACACAAACGTATGACTAAAAAGGGATTTGTCCTTTTTTATCGAGTCAGAAGAACATCCCTGCTATTTGCATTTCTGAATTGCTTAGTTGGCCAAGCATACTTTATGTGTGCTTGTTGAAATGTGTCATTCTGTCATGTGACTGCTGTTCTCTAGCTGCTCTTGGACTTTTTCCAACAAATATGGATTATGTTGAAGCTGGTTCTGAATTGACGAGGATATGGTAATAACTCCCAGATGGGTATCTTCGTACTCACCAGCAGGGAAATGCAAGCAGTATATGGCAAGAGCTAGTATCTGGCAGGTCCATCATCCCGTCATTAAAGGCCACATTATTACTTACAACTGTTCTTGCATAACAATTGCTTGGGAAAACAGATCCTCACCGTAGTGAGATTAAGGCATTGTATTAAGGTGCTATATTTGCTGCTGCATTAATGTAGGATTTTGTACATCATCTCAAATATTAAACCTAGACAATTGTATAGGAATAATAAAACCATAAATAAACCCATATGTAGGTTTGATATGATATGCAGCAATAACTGTGATCACTCTGCAGTCCTTGCTTTAATGACATATAAATGTGAAACATATACCTATATACTGTATTAGAGTAATAGATAGTGACATACCAGACTCCCTGCTCAGTTTTAAAATACACATTTTTGTGTTGATGTAACCTTTTCAAACCCTTTTTATCTGTTTTATACCATGATTCATACTTTCCTCTCTTTATGCTTTAGCATTCCCAAGTTACCTGCTTATCTGCTGTTTCCTCTGCTATAAGTAAAGGATTTACAGTCAAGGTTGTTAAATGATTATTATATGATGTCTACGGAGAAATGAGAATAGAGTGCTGCTGAATATGATTACAAGTACATTCCCTCTTGTTTGATGACTCTTAACTATACTGTATGCAACATTGCTTTATTTTATTATTAGTCAAGTAGTGCCCAGCTTTGAAATAGTATCTTTTTAATTTAATATTTGCTTTTGTAATCCAAGAAATGACATCCCATGTGAAGCAGCTATTGCCAGTATCAGCATCTCAAGATGACAATACAGCCCTCACCAGCTGGAACTCCAGTTCAAAAGACATTAAGCAAGTGCCATCCCAGCATGTGTACATTTAGAAATACACAAACTGTTTTGGTCTGATGATAATGGTGTGCACCCCACATCCTGACATACATCACACCATAGACTCCTGCAAGATCAGCAAAACCAATTAACTGTACAACAAAAAGGCGAACTTCTGCTTTTTTGGTGTATACAGTATATCTATTAAAAGACATAGGTAAGGTCAGGCAACAACTGATATGCACATGTGTCAGTGCATGCCAGTATTCCAAGAATGAGTGGAGGACCAGTCTCCTGACTAAAACTAAACTATATACACAACCCCCTTTCCTCCTCAATGTTTCCATAAGGTAGTACTAAGCATTAGTATCTGTGAATAGATGGTGTGAGTTTCTGGTACGGTATGTGAATTTTACCTGCCTTACAGCACTTAGGCACTAAGATCAACTCCCTAATACAGGGGTGTGCAAACAGGGTGGGTGCAGGATTTTCTAGGTGGGGCACTGTGGTTACAGAGGCCCCGCGCTCTTCCCCAAGGCATTTAAATTAAATGCTGGGGGTAGCGTGAGGCCTCTGTAACTTCTCTTACCTGCTGTCAGCTGGCTCTTCGACGACGCACCGCCATGACAACGCGGCGTCAAATGGCAACGTGTTGCCATTGCAACATGACATCAAATGACGTTGTGACGCCACCAAAAGCCAGAGAGAAGGTAAGGAGGGGGGCGCGAGCATGGGGTAGAGCAGACAGGGGGTGCGAACAGAAAAGTTAGCGCATCCCTGACCTAATACATCCCTAATATATTAATCCTTGATGCATCCCAATGTATTTATATACTTTGCACCCCTGAACCTGCACCCTGTTAGTTAGCAATCTGGTGAGTGTTAATAGGGACAAGTTAAATGTCACATGTGCTATAATTGCATATATTAAGTTCTGTGTTACTGTCATTTTCTTCCCCTTTCTGAGGTCAAAATTCTTCCCCAGGTCTGATCTACAGTAGAGTAAAGATCCAATGGCAAAAATTGAAATTAAAAAAAGGATGTTTTGGCTTTGATTCAATAGAACTTTAGATAATCATTAGATGATTAGATTTATTATTTTGTAATCTAAATGGGACCGTCCCTTGTTTTGTTTCTGTTCATTGGTAACCTATATGTATTTAAGGACAAAAGGCAAAACAATGCAAGACATTTGACCCATTTATTTACAGTATATGAGAAATATGATTATTTTTCATTGAAATAAAAAGCACTGAAGAACCTGAGTAACTTGTTTGACATATATTTTAATGCAGCCTTTTAATGTAGCATAAAACCTTTGTTTACTACAGTACTTGTTTATTGAGCTGAGGTTAGTTATATTCCCTGCTGTATGAGCAAAAAGATGATGGTGCCTTATATCTAACTATGCTTCAGGGATACATTCTGTCCTATCACAAAAGCAGTATGGCCTGCTTGTAACAGAAATTCTGTAAATATTAAATAAATGCAGAAAATATTACACTGATATTTGCACCAGTAATGCAGCTAAAACAAAACTCCTGCAGAAGATTATAAATTTCATCACATAGTTATATTTTAGTTAGAATATTCTATACAGGATCCGTCAAATGTGGCAATAAATGACCTTGACTTGGGTAGTAACATAAACACATGATTGACAGCAGTAGCTTTTATTTTGACATCTAATGATTTATTCTTTGCATCCTAAAATAGCCTAATTGCAACATACAAAATCTGGAGCAAAAAGGTCAAATATATTGTGATATAAATACAATCCAGTGATTTTAGTGATCTTTACAATGTTTATTCTTGAAAATAATTCTGTGGTCTACAATCACTAAAGATCGATAAATGAAAAAAAATGGTGGTATCAGTATTTAACAACAATTGTATTTATTGTCCTATTCACTATAAGAGTTCAATCAGCGGCAAGAGGCTTTTTATTGTGGTGATATGTCAGCGTTCTTCTTAAGCGGTGATGTACATTCATAGCAAGACTTATTGTTCCCGTGACCGCAGGTAAATAAGTGAAATACCTCGTCACTTCATTGTATGTCGATAGGTGATGCTAGTGTGTAAGTGAAACTGGATAATATGGATTATCCTCCCAGGTGCCTCAGAGTTAATATGGTAGTCGCTGCCAATGAAAAAGTGTGTATGTAAATAAGTGACCTCAGAGAAGCAACTGGCCCAGCTCAGGGCACCAATTGTTGCATGCACTCACGGTTTTGGGGAGTAGTGGCACCTTGATCCGGTCCACAGTGGCTCTGACTATGTCGTTGCACCGCCAACCCCATCGTGACTGGATGTCAGGTGGGGCGGTCACGCGACCGGTGGTGTCCTCCTCTGTTGTCAGTGGAAGCTGACCGGTAGGCTCCACGCCAGCTGAGCTCCTGGTCTCTGTGATGAAGCCGCTATCTCCGGCGTGTAGGCGGCGTGATGTGAGGCAGTCACGTGACCGGCGGGTCTAACCTCCGTGTGCGGCGACTACTCGGCGTGCAGTCCTGCAGTAAACAATATGTGAGGTCCTCCAGCAGCAGCGGGAGATGGAGCGGAGCACAGCCGAAAAACGAAGCAGGGTAAACGTGGGTGGTGACTTCAAAGAAATTTATTCAACAGACAGGTGTAGCTGGTGGATCATCTGACGCGTTTCAGCCCTAGGGCCTTTGTCAAAGAATGATCCATCAGCATAGGGGAGACATAGATATAAGCAGATGCTAGTGTGTAGGTAAGCTAAATTCAATGTATTCTGAGGCTAATGTTACAGTCATTCACGTTCTGTATAATACTGTATAAGAAAAGTGCCAGTTGTTTTTTAAGACACCCAAGACCACCTTCTTTCAATATACTCTTTCAATACTGGAAAACTAGACACCAGCCACTGTCACCGTAAATAATGACATATTTACTAAAGTAAAGCACAGAAACATAGTGTACGTTTTATAACAATATTTATTACTAAATAGAAGGACATAGATATTTTAGAAATCCAATCATCCACCAACTAGCCCTGGCTGTTTCTTGTAAAGTTCCTCTGGTAAGATAATGAACAGGATAATGAACAAATACTGTAGCTGCGTTAATCAAAGGCTGCGTGGTTCTGTAGTTACACCTAGAGATGGGCGAATTTTGGGGGCGGATTTGGATCCGCAGTGGATTGGCCAGTTCCTTTGGTCCACGGATTTCAGCGAAACAATCTGAAAAGGGGCAATTTGCGTTTGGCGGATATTTTATTATTATTAACAATACACTCCGCGGATTCTGCAACCCATGGACGGATTTGTAGAATCCAATCCGCGTACTCAGCATTTTCCGGTGGCGGATTCAGCATTTTTTGTCGTGGCGGAGTCTTAAGAATCTGTCAACGGATTGTTGAATCCGTGTATTTGATTCTACAAATCCGTCCACTGGGTTGCATCTAATAGCGGTTTTTGAGGAACATGTGTGGATTGAAACCGCCAAAATCCGGTTGTGGATTTTACACCGTGAAACGGATTTTGGGGATTACATCAGTGAAAAATCCTATAAACGGATTTCGGTGGATTCGTCCATCTCTAGTTACTCCGCTGCACTGTGTGCTCTATGTCTATTAAATAGAATGCATATGCGCAGGATCAAAGAATTACAGAAAAGGCAGAAGTTTCCTTAATGATACAATACTGATGTTCTGTGTCACTGAATATGTTTGCTACACAAAGAAGGTGTTGAAGAGGAAAACCTTCAAAACAAGGATGAAAATAATGGCATCAGTACAGCATTGCATGAAATCCACAACCTTACATAAACTGTGTCCTCAAACGACTCTAGTTCTTCACTACAGAATATCACCCCCCAAATAATGAAAATATATATTGCTTTAATGTCATGGTTTCATTAGTTTCAGTCACTGATTACTCCAGCCCACAGACCTCATATGCAGTAACAGGCCATTTATTGTGCCTTTGACGTTCTTCAATTCTGCAGCAGTGTATTTGTACTGCGTCTGGAGAGCATCTAAATTAGTACAAATCAAAGTGTATAGTCTTCCTACCATGGGAGCACTCAAAATTCACCTTTCTGACTCGGTCGGCAAAAAGGCATATGGTGCTGGAAAATCAATGGGGCAAACCTATATGGTTATCCCCTGTAGCATGAAACATATCATTCTAATTTTTTCCTCAGTATTCTGGATGGAAGGATATCATGAAGAACATCCCGAGGGACAGGGATACGTCTCCATCTCTGTAGTCCAGTTACCACTGATGTATTTTGGAAAATAGAAAAGGATTAAAAGAACATACAGGTACAATAAATGCAGAACAGTTGCTTAAAATAACAAAATATAACATAAAACAGAGATTCCTATACAGTATGTTACTATATGCCATAGGTTTTCCCCTGAGAGGTCACTGGCGTAGAAAGATGAGAATTCAAGTGTTGATCCCAAAACACACCTCTGTTGATTGACATGTCATTTAAAACGTTGATATACAGTATTGCTCACAAGGTAGTAACCTCAGCCCCACTCTCCCGTGGGGCACATGCCCCCTTTTCAACATGTAATGTGTGCACAATTATCTACAGATGCAGCTGCCGTTATTCAAACAAATCACGCCGCCATTTTCGTGTTCGCTGCTGTACTCCATTAACGCCGTCAATCACCCCAGGCACATATGTTTATCGCGGTTGCTTTGTTTGAATTTCATGAATTGTGTGCAATTAAATACAATGAAATGAATGAATTGTAATGTGTACGGTACTGTGCTACTGTGTCAATTTCAGGCGTTTAAAAGCCAAAACACTAAAATGCCATTTTCTGCACTCGCCTGCACTCGCGTTTAAAGGCGGTACGGTTGGAAGAAATTGCGCGTCATCACATGGGTATTCCGATGTATACACTGCGTGAAGTGTTTCAATAATGGCCGCTATATCTGTAAGTGGTCATAACCCCTAAAGTGTCAGTGGGGGTAACTATACCAGTGTACATTGTATATAAAATGTGTAGTAAAGTGAAGAACACAAAGTAATTAAATCAAAATATGATTAATTTAAATTCGGTTTTTATTTTATTTTGGAAAATATACCACTACTGTTTCCCCATTTCACTAACCGGTTTCGATTATTTATTTTTTTCAAACACAGGTAGCACAAAAGTTTTCACAGTTTAGCAAACTTGTTGCCATTTTTTTCCTTTATTTTTTTTCTTTTAAATAAAATAAAAGAGCGTTGTCCACTTTTTATGAAGCCTGCAGGCCGAGTGCTGTACAATTCTGTTAAGAAAAATAAATCAGATGTTAATTTTGATATATAAAGCAGTACAGTATCACGGCAAAGATTTCTAAATACAGCTCAACCCCGTTATAGCGTGATCTGCTACAATGTGAATCTGCTTATAACGCGGTCTGAGTGTGGCTCCCAAGATTTTGAAAACCTCCATTTTGCCGCGTGAGGACGTACCATCATCTAGATCTCTCTCCTCTTTGCTGTCAGCTCTCTCCTCACTTCATGGGGCTGTGTCCATGTGCTCTCCTCTCTGCAGCTGTCAGCTCTCATGGGGCTGTGTCTATGTGCTCTCCTCTCTGCAGCTGTCAGCTCTCATGGGGCTGTGTCCATGCGCTCTCCTCTCTGCAGCTGTCAGCTCTCATGGGGCTGTGTCCATGTGCTCTCCTCTCTGCAGCTGTCAGCTCTCATGGGGCTGTGTCCACGTGCTCTCTTCTCTGTAAGTAAATCCTGTGTTGAAAGTCTCATTCTGTGGCCCCCAAGGACCGCGTTATAACGGGGTTCTGCTGTACTTTCTACAAGAGATTTTTTTGGCTGCTAACTAATAAGAACATTGTATGGCTAAAGATATTTCCGTTAAAGGGAATAACAAGGATATCACTGTTAAATCCAGTCATATTGATAATAACATACATACTCTTCAACCTTAGGGGAGCGCAGTAATCCATGACAAAAAAAAAAGATAATAAAAAACAATATACTGCAATATGTCTATCCCATGTGTCATGTGTGCATGAATGTCCAGCCTATGCAATCGCATTTCATAAATAGAACATCAGCAATCACAAATCAGTGGCAAGCATAATTTCAGTCCCTCTCTCCAGGTGGACGGTGGACAGATCTCCTGGCCATCAACTATCTCGCTGTCCACTCAAACAGGGAAACGCCAAAGTTCAATGAGGTATAGGGATCACATTGGCCAATTTTTCTTCTTCCCCTTCTTCCCAGGAAACTTTGCCAAGCTGGATCATGCTGTGCATTCTCCTCAAAGGTGACAACTTCCAGGTCTCTATATCCGCCTTCATTGACTCCAGTTAAGGAAATTTTATTGATCACGACTTTGCTTTAAGGAACAGGATCCCGCTTCTTCATAAATCTGTGCCTGTCGGGTTGGAAGCCATCGAGGGACGTCCTCTCCAGCCAGCCTTCATCTCTCTGAAGACGTGAACTTTTTCTCATCACTAAAGACAGCCATAAGGAGGAGATCGTTCTGGACGTTATTCATACTCCATCCTTTGAGGTAATCCTAGGCTTCCCTGGCTTCAACGACAAAACCCACAGTTGGATTGGACCAACAAACGACCCATACAGTGGAGACCCCAATGTACCAAGTCTTGTTTTTCTCAGAGACGACAAATCTACGGTTTAAAGGTTCCTAATGAAGAGAAACCTACTCTTCCTGAAGTTTATGCTGAGGTTAAAGATGTCTTCGACAAGGTACGCACCGAAGTTCTTCCCCCACATCGGCCTTTTGATTGCCTGATTGATCTTTTGCCAGGCTATTTTCTTCCCGAAGCCAGATCTTACCCTCTTTCTCTTTCTGAGACCAAAGCTATGTCTGAATATATTCAAGAGAACCTGAAGAGGGGATTTATTCGGAATTCTTCATCCCCAGCTGGTGCTGGCTTTTTCTTTGTTAAAAAGAAAGACTGGTCTCTCCGCCCTTGTATTGACTACAGGGGGCTCAATAAGATCACTGTGAAGAACCGCTACCCCCCTACCGCTCATTTATGATCTTTATGAGCGCTTAAAGGATCCACTATCTTTTCCAAATTGGACCCTTGAGGAGCATATAATCTTGTCCGTATAGCCAAGGCGATGAATGGAAGATGGCCTTCAATACTTGTGATGGATATTACAAATATCTAGTCATGACCTTTGGCCTGTGTAATGCTCCGGCAGTATTCCAAGAATTCGTCAATTAGATTTTTCGAGATCTTCTCAATCTTTTTGTCAAAGTCTATCTTGACGACATTGTCATCTTTTCTAAATCTCTCTCAGAACACGTCCATCACACTAAGCTGGTCTTGTCTTGCCTTCGGGAGAATCTCCAATAGGCCAAACTAGGAAAGTGCCTATTTCACCAGAAATCGATTTCTTTCCTGGGCTATATTATTTCAGACTCCAGATTCTCCATGGACCCTGCCAAACTCAAGGCAGTGCTAGAATGGCCACAGCCGACCTCCTTGAAAGCAATCCAACGATTCATGGGATTTGCTAATTATTATCGCAAATTCATCAGAAAAATTTCCTCTACTGTAGCTCCTATCATGGCCTTGACTAAGAAAGGAGCAAACACCTCTTCCTGGCCACCTGTGGCACTTCAAGCCTTCAAATCTCTCAAAGAAGCTTTTGGTTCTGCTCCTATCCTGTGTCATCCAGATCCCAAACTACCTTTTACTCTGGAGGTGGACGCATCTGACATTGGCGCAAGCGCCATTCTTTCTCAAAGGCAATCCCCTCAGGCCAAGCTTCACCCTGCGGTTTCTTTTCTAAGAAGTTTTCCTTGGCGGAACAGAATTATGACGTTGACAACAGGGAGCTTCTCGCTATCAAACTCACACTACAAGAATGAAAATACCTCTTGGAAGGTACTGAAAATCCCATTTAAATTCTCACAGATCATAAAAACTTGCTGTACATTGAAACCGCCCGGCATCTTGGAGCTCGTCAGGCCCGTTGGTCTCTCTTCTTCTCTAGATTCAATAATCTGATTTTCTATATTCCCGGGTCTAAAAACCTGAAAGCTGATGCACTGCTCCGCCAGTTCGTGGTCGAAGACAAGTCTGAAGATATATCGGAGACTATCCTCCCTTCCAAATAAGTTATTTATGCCAATTCTTTTGACGTCCTGGATGACATTTTGGCTACTCAAACACGCATTCCCGATGGTCTTGAGGTGCCGGATGGTTGTCTACATGCTGCTCCTCCATTTCACAAAAAGTTTCTAGACTGGGGTCATTCATCTAAGTCTGCCGGTCATCCTGGTACCAGAAGAACTTCTGACCTCATCAGATGAACCATGCTTAAAGATATTGAGGAGTTTGTTAAGTCCTGCTCTATCTGTGCTCAGGTTAAATCTACACACAACAAACCACCGGGTCTCCTACTCCCACTGCCAGCTCCTGAACATCCCTGGAGTCATCTCTCTATGGATTTTCTTGTCGAGCTTCCTATTTCTAAAGGAATGAATACTATTTTGATCGTCATCAACAGATTTTCAAAACAATCTCACTTCATCCCTCTCAAAGGCCTACGCAATTCCGCTTCCTTAGCAGATATCTTTG
This sequence comes from Ascaphus truei, assembly GCF_040206685.1. Lineage (NCBI taxonomy): Eukaryota > Metazoa > Chordata > Amphibia > Anura > Ascaphidae > Ascaphus > Ascaphus truei. The sequence goes on from NC_134489.1 coordinate 72,495,043, forward strand.
GCAAAGAGATTTTTTGTGTCCACAGGGTACCTCTGACTATAGTATCTGACCGTGGTCCTCAATTTGTCTGTAAATTTTGCCGTGCATTCGCCCAAAGAATGGACATTGCTCTTCATTTTTCTTCAGGGTATCATCCCTAGACCAATGGACAGACTGAAAGAACTAACCAAACTGTGGAACAATATTTATGGTGCTTCATTTCCGACGCCCAAGATGACTGGGTGGATCTTCTCCCATGTGCAGAGTTTGCTCACAATTCTTTAAGGAACAAATCTACACAGGAATCACCATTCTTTATCAATTATGGATTTCACCCGGCACGGCTTCCCATTTCTTCTTCTCCCTCCCGGGGTGCCAGCAGCGGACAACAGAATCAATTCTTTACAAGAATCTTGAAAGAGGATTCAGAGGACTCTTGTGGAGGCAACTTGCAGACAAATGTTCAAGCGGACCGTCATCGACGCAAGGTGCCAGCTTCAAACCAGGAGACCGGGTGTGGCTCTCGTCAAAAGATATCAAGCTGAAGACACCAACCCTCAAACTGGCTCCCAGGTTCCTGGGTCTGTATTCCATTTTGGAGCAAATCAATCTGGTCACGTACCGGTTACAACTGCCTCCTTCTATGAAAATACCTTCAGTCTTTCATGTCTCCCTTCTTAAGCCTGTGTTTCTAAGTTCTACTCCTAAGCCGTGATCTAACAAGGTCAAGAGGAGTACGACATACAGTCCATCCGACTCTAGAAGATCAAGGGGATCCGTCCAGTACTTGGTCCACTGGAAAGGGTTTGGACCTGAAGAGAGTTCCTGGATACCTCATCATAAAATACATGCTCCCAGTTTGCTGAGGCGCTTCCACGCCAGGTACCCCCACAAGACATATTGGAGTTTTTCTGAGGCCGCTCCTCAAAGGGGGGGGGTACTGTAAGGAATCGGGAAACACGTCCCTTGCAGCGTGTTCCCTCCTTGCCTCCTGCTGCACAGCATCCTGCTGCAAGTGATCCAAAAGCGTGTCCTCCGCGGCGTGCTTCTTTCTTGCCTCCGGCTGTACAGCCTCCCACGCACCTTACAGAGCGCGCGCGCCCACGCAGGGTTTTCACAGTTCCTACGAAGCTTGACTCCGCCCCTCCTCTTGTACCGCATGGCCGGCCTGCACGGCGCACACAAGTGACACGCGTGCACCACTCCCCAGCTGCACGTCAATTCTAATTTCGCCCTCATCTGTCGCTTGCTTCTCACCGTCTATCCCTGCCTCCACACAGGCCGCTCCTCTGCTCCATCCCTTTCTCTCATTGGACACCTGTCTCCATATATGCTCAGCTCTGTCACTTCCTCTTTGGCTGAGCATAGTTATTGGTAGCCTTGTGTTCCCATGTCTCTGTCTGCCCTGTGCCTTCTGCTTTATTTATCTTGTTACATTCTACCCATCTCTAACCCACTTCTGGGATACCAGCAACAGACAACAGAATTCTTAGTCTTCAAAATTTGTGGAAAAAGATACAGGAGAACCTCAAGAAGGTAACCTCCAGACAAAAGGCGCAGGCAGACCATCACCGAAGGAGGATCCAAGAGTTCAAACCAGGAGACAGGACATGGTTGGCTTCTAGGAATATCATGTCCAATGGCACCAAGGTTTATCGGACCATATTCCATCTTGTAAAAAGTAAACCCAGTGGCATACCAGCTACACCTTCCTCCTTCTATGAGGATCCCCTCTGTTTTTCATGTGACTCTGCTATAACCAGCTGTGGTCTCTCCTGAAGGGGGTGGGGGGTACTGTAAGGCTCCGTGAGTCCCGCTACCCTCAGCGTGCTTCTCGCTTACCTCGGCACACTATCGGGTGCTCTGATTCCCCGCCTCCTGCAGCGTGTCACCTGGACCATCTACCAGCCACAGGCCTACGGGCACGCGTGTGTCACGTGCGAGTATTAATATGGACTCCTCTGGCCCCGCCTCCTGGTTGCACCCACGTGGGGGCATCATCAGCACATCAAATACGTTCGGGATGCGTGCTCTATGTGCACAGGTACCACGTCACCAGCCTCTGCTTGTAAGCCCTTCCACACCTGTCTCCTGCACATCGCCCACACCTGTCTCCTGCACATCATCAACCAATCTCAGCAGTTGCTCCTGATGCGCCCCCTCTTGCCTTGTCCTCATTGATCCCAGTATGCCTTATATGCTCAGCCATTCCTCTGGTTCATCGGATAAGCATAAACCTTCCAACTAGCAAAGTGTTCACTGCTGTCTTGCCTCCACAGTCTTGTCGTGCTTCCAGATCCTTGCTCCTGAACTTAGCTTTTCCTCCGGACTCCGCTCTTCTGTTCTCCTGACCTCGGCTACGTATGACCATCCACACCTCTCCATCTCGACCTCGGCTAGCTCCTCAGCGATCCGCTCCTCTCCAATAATGACCTTGGCAAAGTACCACGACGATCTGCCTCTCTCCAATCCAGACCACAGCTAAGTACCGAAACAGAAAGAGAAAGGCTCCAGGGCACACACAAACTGATCCTGATCGCTTGCTTGATCAAACAAAAATTAAAAATCGTGGTCCCAATGTAGAAAAAAGTGAAAAATCTTTACTGCAGCATACAAAAATGAACAGTATAAAACCTCCCACGCGTTTCAACCAATGACTGGTCTTTCTCAAGGAGAAATGCACACCCCAACTGTGCAACTGTGATAAGGTAAAAAAAAACAGTGAATTAACACCAAAAAAAAAAGATGCATTATTTTTAATGGGCAAGTCATCACTCATCACTCTGTTACTGCATAAAATACGCTAAAAAAACACTAGGCACTCTCTTAGTGGGAATCGTGAATCAAGGGACTTGAATAAAAGTGAGCTATAGGGTGTACATTTAGTGACACGTGAATAGCTGTGAACAATAAAGTTCACGGTTTGCTGAGGAAGCAATTATTTTGCGAAACGCGTTGAACAAGACTGATTTTTCTGAATGTCTCTCTGCTATATCCTCCTGGATGGCCCTCCGTCGCCTTAAACTCAACATGGCTAAAACAGAGCTCCTCATACTTCCTCCCAAACCTGGCCCTACTACCTCCTTCCACATTACTGTTGGAACTACGATCATTCACCCAGTAGCCCAAGCACGCTGGCTAGGGGTCACACTCGACTCCTCTCTCACATTCACCCCTCACATTCAAAACATTTCTAAAACCTGTCGCTTTTTCCTCCGCAATATAACAAAGATACGCCCTTTCCTCTGTTGCTCGACAGCTAAAACTCTGACTCAGGCCCTCATTCTCTCCCGTCTTGATTACTGTAACCTCCTGCTGTCCGGCCTTCCTGCCTCTCACCTGTCTCCCCTACAATCTATCCTAAACTCTGCTGCCAGAATCACTCTACTCTTTCCTAGATCTGTCTCAGCATCTCCCCTCATGAAATCCCTCTCCTGGCTTCCGATCAAATCCCAATTCTCACACTCCATTCTTCTCCTCACTTTTAAAGCTTTACACTCTTCTGCCCCTCCTTACATCTCATCCCTAATTTCTCGTTATGCACCATCCAGACTCTTGCGTTCTTCTCAAGGAAGTCTTCTTTCTACCCCTTTGTATCTAAAGCCCTCTCCCGCCTTAAACCTTTTTCACTGACTGCCCCACACCTCTGGAATGCCCTTCCCCTCAGTACCCGACTAGCACCCTCTCTATCCACCTTTAAGACCCACCTTAAGACACACTTGCTTAAAGAAGCATATGAATAGCACTGGATAATCCTGGACACATGATACATAAAGCTTGGCCCCCTGCAGGCGCACTTACTAGAATTCCTTCCTACTGTCTCTATACGTTCTCCCTACCTAACAATTAGACCGTAAGCTCCTCGGGGCAGGGACTCCTCTTCCTTAATGTTACTTTTATGTCTGAAGCACTTATTCCCATGACCTGTTATTTATATTATCTGTTAATTATTTGATTACCACATGTATTTCTACTGTGAAGCGCTATATAAATAAAGACATACAATACAATATTTGTGAGCTCCAGTACCCACCGTAGGACGACCTTGTGGGTCCCCAACTAGCTGATGCCACAGCCTGCCAGCTGAATGCGGAGTGGGGATTCCCTACAGCTGGGATAGTAGAGCCAATCCAAGACAAGGAGCACAGCTGAATATGATAATCACTATTGTACAAGATGATCAAGATGAATCAGCTGTGAATAGACCCTTCATGTCCCTCCCACCCACTTCCAAGCAGGGGAAAGCATCTTTAGCAGGGACACCTATGGCAATCTGCTCCCACCCAAACAAAAAAGACAAACGGTGAGGGCTTGCAATAATGGCAATAAAACAGTATTTAGAAACATTATGTCTAGATGCTTTGATAATTTACCATACTAACTGATGAGGATCAATGTTTTGTTAATTTTTCTAAATAAATAAATGCAAGTTTCGATTAATGATTTCAGTCAATGTTAATGGCTCTTAGGCAAACAGAGACATTAAAACAATAATTTACAGCACTTTTCTACTATAATCTTCCAGCAAATACAAAATAATGGGGGTTTCACATAAATAAACTAACGGGAGCGTTTTCAAGCTTTTGGAGGAGAAGGGTTTCCTGCAGTTAGAGCATTGCAAACCGTTGCCAACTAAGGCAGGCCATGGGGTTTAAAAAAAAAAAAAAAAAAAAAGAAGAATACTGACATTTTTACCTCCCCCCCCCCCTTCCAGCACAAAGAAGCAGCTATACTGTAGCTTTAAAACAAATGTATAAATAAGCTCACCCTTGGTCTCTGGTTGTATCTTTCGGTGTACTGGAGGTCCAAATGGTTCTTGTCTGCTGTAAAAACTGTATTGCCCAATTTGGCTTTCTCTTAACAATCACTATAGGCAAAGAGTACATACTCTCCCCCATCCATCATTCAGCTCTCACATTCAGCATGAACCCTTCATGTGAACGCCCCTGCCCCTCCACCTGAGTGTCTGTGTCTGAGTTGGGCGTGGCGTATGCAACAAAATGTTGTCTTCTGCACTGTGTGCATGCATTGTTAAAAGTGAGAACGATTATCTCACCGATAAACCGGCCTTTAGTTAATCAACGGTCAAATGTGATGTTATTTTTTATGGGTATAAGGGGTGGGTAATATTAGATTTAGATTAAAGACACAAAAGCAGAAAAGCACAATAACACCACCTATCATTACTGCAGATTACTGCGGATGCCTCAATTTTGCACCCTCGGCACAGTATTGAAAGCAAGGGCTGGTTTATGCGTTTTAAAGACAGGGCAAATCTGCAAAACATTAAAGTGACTGCTGAAGATGCTAGTGCTGATGAGGAGGCAGCTAAAAATGCCCCTGCTAAATTAGCAAAAATGATAGAGGATGGTGGCTATTGCTCTTGTCAAGTGTTCAATGTAGACAAGACTGGTGTCTACTGGAAGAAAATGCCCAGTAGAACATTGTAAGGGAGTGTAGGGGTTAAGTTCCTAACTCTATCAGGATTAGAAGACCACACCCTCTACTAAGGTCTTGTCAGTCCACTTCTGATTAAAAACCAGGGTGTAAAAGCAGGCAGGGATTCCCTGTCAGCTCTCAGAGAACCTTTGATGGACAGGTTCAGTTTCCCCAGAGAAGTTATCTGGGAACAACTGGGACACAGTCTCGGCAGCACAGAGCCTATCTGAAACCTGCTAAGGGAGTAGGGTTTCAAAGACCAGGTCGCTTTGGGTTCACACTGTAGACGCACATTACTTGTTCTTTGGCCATCTATACTACAGACTGACTACTGTATACTTTGTAACCTGCTTTCCCAGACGGGGAATAAAGGACACTTTGGTTTGAAAAACACTTGTTTTTCAGAAGTATTTACTGACCCAACACGGATACCATCCTTTCACAAACCTACATTGCAAAAGAGGAAACATCTATGACTGGTTTTAAAGTTGGCAAGCACAGGCTTACTCTTCTGCTTAGATCAAATGCTGCAGGTGATTTAAATGCTAAACCCCATACTTGTTTACATGCAGAAACCCCTAGGGGATTTAAGAGTTATGCAAAGACCACACTTCCAGGGATTTGGAAGAATAACCGTAAGGCTTGGGTAACTGGGAGTGTTTTGGACGACTGGTTCCGACATCATTTTGTTCCTGCAGAGGAATTATATTTCAAGAAGAATAATCTTGCTTTTAAAGCATTACTCCTTCTGGACCATGCTCCTGGCCATACCGTGTACCTGGATGACTTGAATCCAAACATTATGGTGGTGTTCATGCCCCCCAACACCACCTCATTGATTCAGCCAGTGGACCAGGGGGTTATTGCTTCCTTCAAAGCCTACTATCTTAGACGAACATTTGCCCAGGCCATCAGGTCAACTGATAAGGAAGGAGGTCCAACCTTAAAATAATTTTGAAACGGTTTCAACATTCTCCATGCAGTGAAAAACATTGGTGAGGTATGGAATGAGGTGAAATAATCAAATGTAAATGGTGTTTGGTGCAAATAGTGCCCTGATTTTGTCTCCGATTTTCATGGCTTTACAGAGACAGTTGTAGAGGTTACTCAAAGTGTTGTGCAAATGGGTAAATATCTCAACTTAGAGGTGGAAACAGAGTATATTGATGAGTTGCTATCATCACATTCTAAGGAGTTAAGCAATGCAGACTTTCAGCAATTAGAACAGGAAACACTTGCAGATGAAGAAGAGACACATCAATCTGTTGAGATTCCTTCTCATAAAGCCTTAGCAACAAAACTGTTGAGTATGGCATTTAAGCACATTGATAGTGCCATATTTGATGAAAGTGACCCCAACATTGAATGCAACATTTCAGTCAGTCGAGGGATGTCCAACCTAATCAGCTGCTACCGAGAGCTCTAAAGGCAGAAAAGGAAAGCATCTGCACAGACTTCCTTAAAGAGCTTCAGGAGTACAAATCATTCACTCCACCTAGGACTCCTGGGAATACTCCACCTACATCACCTCTAAGAAGTCCTTCCAAATTCCTGCGAGGAAGCCTTTCTAAATCTACTCCCAAAAACCCTTTCCAATCCCCTCCAAAAAGCCCATCCAAATCACCTTAAAAAAAACCTTCTATATCCCCTCAAGATATCTCTCAATCACTGTAGAGGGAGAGGGGGGTTGGCCCGGTATTAAAGGGGTTGCACCCCATATGGCCACCCCCTGACCTCACCAGGTTGCAGAGAGTTGAAATTTGGCCAATATGTAGATTCACTGTAGGCATTAAAAACTGGCAAATTTCGACCCACTGGGCCCACCAGAACGGAACTTATTAATATGTGAAGATATTAAAGTGTATATGGTACTTTGGATCTGCTCTGAAAATGCAGACTCCATCTGCTATGCTAATAGGTCAGGAAGGGCAGCCGGAGAATTTAGCATAAGTCCTGTGATCAAAAGTTAACTGCCCTGATTGTTTACACTGGGAACCAAGTACTGATCAAAAGACTCTGCCACTCTAACTGTTTACCTGAGGGCGGAGAAGCATCAAACTGGAGTGGTTTGTAAGTGTTATATCTACACCTACAAACAATGAAGATCCTGCCAGATACTTCATCTGGTAGACTGGTCGTCGCCCCTGATTTAATTATGGGGCTACAGAAATAAGACCCTCAGAGTCCCAGTACGCATGGGCTAACTAGCTGGGGGGCATGGGTTAAACTGTGTTTCCACGTTAGGGATTGGATACAGATAATTGTTCACCAATAGTCTGTATTCAATGTTAAGAATAGGGTTGCAAAGGTATATAAACTGTGTCAACCCTACAGTTGTTGTTCTTCTGATTTCACCTTGAATGTCACCGGATTGCTGGAGAATTGCTAGCTGATACTTCTCCATTCCCCAACCCTAAGTAAGTTTTACCTTCTTGCCTGTTAATTGTACTATATTGCTGTGTTCACCTTTTTTTTTTTTTTTATAACTTGAATTTTATTGATGAGTACATGCTTGTTATACATATATAAAAACAAAACATTTAAACAAATATTGTTCAAAATAGCATGTAGTGAACATTAATTTACACATAACTGACCCACATGGTTTTTCGAGCCCTATTTAACCATGTGGGAAAGGATAGTCATTCTTATTGTGAGGAGTCGGGGGATAATAATAACAAAAATAAATTATAATAAATAAAAAAATAAAAAAATAAATAAAAAAAAACATAAGAGGGGGAGGGAGGAGGGAAGAGGGAAGGGGTGTAGGATGGGAATGGGAGATCGGAGGAAATGGATGGAATATTCTCTGGAGGCTGTTGAGAGGTCTTTGCTGCCGCCGATTAGCCGCAGTAGCTGAGGAAAGGTATATATGAGCGAACTCATATTGTGTGAGGTATTTGTTGTGGATATGGGCTTCACCTATCTGTAGGAGAACGCATCTATTGCTATCATAGCCAAATTGTGTCACGCTCTACCCCGGGGATGTCTGTCTGTGCTAGCCAAGGGGTCCAGACTTTTAGGAAATTGTCGCCAGTGTCATTAACTAAGCTTGTTAATTTTTCCATCTGGCAAATAAACCAAATACGATTCCGAATCTTTGGGATAATTGGAACTTCGGGGCGTTTCCATAATGCTGCGATCTCACACCGCGTTGCTATTGCGAAATGTGCAATGAGTTTATTATGCGATTTTGACAGGCCTTTTACTGGTATGTTTAAGAGAAACAGCCATGGGTCTGGATTCAATTCCTGATTTGTTCCCAAACTAGGGAGATCCGAGGGCAAGACCACAGCATATGTAACAGGTCAGCTGTTCCTCCACATTGTTTGGGACATAATGGGGAGGACCCTGGAGCGAACTTAGATAATTTGAGTGGGGTGAGGTACCACCTCATTAGGACTTTATATGCGTTCTCCTTCAGTGTTGTGCATATGGAGCTTTTGGCAGTGGCTAAGAATATGGAGTCCCAATCTTCCTCCTCTATGTCTCCCCCAGGTCTAATTCCCATTGGTTTTGGAATGAAGGAGTTTGCAGTTTAGATGTAGCGGACTCGACTACCTCTCCGTAGATCGTAGATATAAGTCCCTTAGTGTCGGTTTCTACCCGGCAGAGCTTTTCGAAATTTGTCAGGGGAGGGTATGGGGCGGATTTGTTGTAGAATGCCCTTATCTGGAGGTATTTATAGAATTCTGTGTGGGGAATGTCTTTTTCTAGTCTGATATGGTTGAATGTTTTGATTTTTAGGTTGTATCCTTCCATATCTTTGAATCTATTATATCCTTTTAGTTTCCAGATAGAACTGTTGTTACCAATTAGGCCCGGTGCAAAATTCGGGTTGTTCCAAATAGGGGACATCAAAGAGCATCTTGATGTGAGTGAGTTTTTGATTCTAGTTGCTTCCCAAACCGATAGAGAGTTGATCATTGAGGTGAGCGGCAGGGTAGCGGGTTTCCTCGCTAATTTAAGTAACCAAATCAGGCTACTGAGCTCTAATGGAGAGCACGCAGCACTTTCTAATTCTACCCATCTCTTCAATGTAGGGTCAGAATGCCATTGAATAATATGACTTAATTGAGCCGCTTTATAGTATGATAACAGGCAGGGTACCGCTAAGCCGCCAGCTAAGGTAGGTCTTTTCATATTCAATTTATTTACTCTCAGTTTCTTCCCGTTCCAGATAAAGTTAGATATTGCAGACTGAAGTGAGAGTATATCCTTCAGTTTGAGTGGCACTGGTAGTGTCTGGAAGAGGTATAGGATATGGGGAAGTAGATTCATTTTAACGCTATGTATCCTACCTATCCAAGAAATCTTCTTGGAAGACCATCTGATTAGGTCCTGTTTCAACGTCCAAATTAGGTTGGGATAATTTGCATTGTAGATGCTTTTTGCATCTTTGGTGATATGAATTCCTAGATATTTTATAGACTTCTTCTGCCAATTGAATTTGAAATTTAGTTTCAGTAGTTTTTCCGTATGTCTAGGGAGATTGATATTCAGAGCTTCAGATTTGGATTGGTTTATTTTAAACCCAGAGACTTTGGAGAATTTGTCTAGTAGATCAAATAGATTTGGTAATGAGGTGAGGGGTTTTGAAATGATTAGTAAGATATCATCTGCATACAGGGCCGCTTTATGGGATTGAGCGTATGCGTTTAGCCCTGAGATATCAGTATTATCTCAAATGCGTGCTGCCAGAGGTTCGATACAGAGGGCAAACAGGAGGGGAGATAAAGGGCACCCCTGACTTGTGCCACTTTGAATTTGAAATGGAAGTGAGGGGAAGCCCTGATGTATAACCCTGGCTGATGGGCTTGAGTACAGCGACATAATCGCTCCGCTCACCCTATCTCCGAAGCCAAATGCTGGTAGCGTCTCTTTTAAGTATGGCCAGTCAATCCTATCAAAAGGATCCAGACTTAATAGCATGGTTTGAGTATTATTTTTATTTGCCAATTCTAGCAGATCAATAAATCGCCGGGTGTTAACCGCTGCTAGCCTTCCTTTGATGAAGCCGACCTGATCTGGATGTATTAGTCTGGGTAGGATTAGACTTAATCTGTTGGCCAACAATTTAGCATTTATTTTTATATCGGTATTGATTAAGGAAATTGGCCTATAGCTTTTACAATTCAGCGGATCCTTGCCAGGTTTGTGTATTAGAGATATAGACGCCCACAGCATATCCTCGGGGATTGGGGCTCCTGCTAATATAGCGTTGAACATGTGGAGCAGCTGTGGGGCAAGTGAATTTGAGAACTTCTTATAGTATAGCCCCGAAAAACCATCTGGTCCTGGTGCCTTTGATGGTTTAAGTTCTTTGATGGCCTGAGACACTTCTTCTAATGTGAAGTCGGCGCCCAGGACCTCCTTGTCCTGCTCTGTCAATCTCCCTATCTTTGAGCTGGCTAAGAAATCTCTTAGAGCTCTGCTCGTGTTGTTATTATGTGCCACTTTCTTACCGTCATATAGGGAACTATAAAATGAACCAAATTCTTCTACTATCTTTTTGGGATTGGCTGTTTGTATGCCCGATTTTAAGCGTATAGCTTGGATGTTAAACTTAGATTACCTATCTTTTAAAGCTCGAGCTAGCATCGTATCCGGCCTGTTAGCTTTTTCGTAGAATTTCCTCTTGGACCAACTCAGGAAGTTATCTGCTCTGGAAGTCAATAGCATGTTCAGTTCAATTTTTGTATCTTTTAGATCATGTGTTGTTTGTGAGTCAGGATTAGATTTGTGGTTTAAGATAAGGGAATGTAGTTTAGATTGGAGCAATTTAATTTTGGAATCTCTCTCTCATTTTCGCTTAGCTGTGATATTGATCAATATGCCCCTTAATGTTGCTTTATGAGCCTCCCAAAGTATCATATGGGATTCCACAGAGCCTGTGTTTATTGTGAAAAATTGAACTATTTCATGATCTATTGCATCACATATTTCAGGTATCTTTAGAATAGACTCATTAAGTTTCCAGTTTGCACCTGGCCGATTGGGTCGGATATTATTGCACCTTAGCTCTATTGGTGCGTGGTCAGACCATGAAATATCATGGATCTCTGTTTGCGTGACCATAGGAACCAGGTGGCACGAGACAAAGAGGTAGTCGATTCTACTGTATGAGGTATGTGGGTGGGAATAAAAAGTGTAATCTCTGGTAGATGGATGGAGCTCTCTCCATATATCCACTAACTGGGTGTCCTTCAGGCCTCTGTGAAGGGCGGATTGCGCTTTTTTATTGTCAGAGACTCCTCCTCTTGATCTATCTGTATCTGAATGTATTGTTATATTGCAATCTCCTCCCACTATGACGCAGCCTTTGGCTATTGAGTTTAGTATTTTGAAGAACTTATCAAAGAAAGTTGCATCTTGTATACAAGGAGCGTAGAGGGAGGCCAATGTAATAGGCTGTTCGTGGATCATTCCTACTAAAATAATATAGCGGCCTTCGGTATCTTTTTTAATTGTCTGGGAGACAAATGGGATTCTGTTATTGAACAGAATGGCTACCCCTCTTTTTTTGATTGAGGCTGATGAAGTGAAATATTGGGAGAAGCCCTTGTCTAGGAATTTGGGTGGGTTGTTCTTATTGAAGTGTGTCTCCTGTAAGAACAACACGTCTGCCTGTTTTCTCTTGTAGTCCGTAAAAGCTAATTTTCTTTTGATTGGACTATTAAAGCCTTTTACATTGTGAGATATTAAGGTTAACGCCATGTGTTATAATGGAAGAAGTAACCAGTGTAAAGACCCTTATACTCACCTTTAGTCATTGCTCTGGTGAATCTATCCGATGTTCCTCTCATAAGTACGTCGATTAGTCTCATCCATAGGGCTCCGTTTGTCCATGGAAAGGTAGGGAGGGGGACAGAGGAAGGATAGGGAGACAAAACAAGGGAGACTACAAGAGGGATATAACGTGGGTTAAAAAGCAACAGATAAAAAGGGGAAAATATAAAAACGAATGAACAAAAAACAGGAACGTGTCCCGGGAGCCCCCGAGGAATGTTCCTGTGCCCAGTAGGTAGGTCTGCTGGCTCCATCTCATGGATGGACCAGACTCCTGTATTGGAGGCAATCCTACCTGGGACTTGTGGTTGGTCTCTCCTATTGAGGGACCAAAAAGAAAAACACATGCGCGTCGCCGGGGATAACCCCCCCCGGCACAATTTCCATAAATTTAATAACTTATTGACTGCGGCAGCTTAACTTGGGTGTCTTGAGTGCCTCATAACATTGAGAACCTTAATATGAACAGGGATAACAATTGTACTCCTCTTGGGAAACCATAAAACCCAATGTCAACATAATCAAAACTTTGTCAACATATGACAACAATGAAGCAATGTTTGTTAGATTATCGTAAATAATTTCTACATATGGGACAGAAAAGACATACATGACATATGACAAATGAGACAAATAAGGCATATAAGACAGATATATGGACACAAAAGACAGATAGGGCATCGATATCTTCTTAGTATATATAAACATATCTTTAACCAATGCATAAAATAGTGAACGATGTTAAGTGCATTAACTGTATTAACTGCTATCCTGTTGAGGATAATAATCCAGAGGTTATGAGGGTCATAAACATATACACTTTGCATACCTCTTATGTAAAGTACAGATCATAACAATTATAAATACACTACACTGCTCAACCGTGTATATTATCTATATAACTTATATGTGGATCTTTTTTAAGTCCATCTTCTCTCTTGAATTCCCTGTGTCAGTTATGGTGAATGCTATTTTTATATTACATTAGGTAAGGTATCAATTAATCATAAAGGTAATCAACTCCCTAAATATTAACTTAATATTAATTACAAATTGGATTTAATTAGACATCTCTGAAGCTAAATAAACATCTCATTTAGATGGAATTCTGAATACGGGTGTATGTAGTTAAAGTGACTCGTGATTATGTATATGTATATCTGCGTATTGCACGTAAGTAAACCTCTGAATGTGAATAACGATAGTGTTATATTATCTATAGGTACCACAGCTAGGTATCACAGATAAGTCTTTTTTTTCCCCCAAGTAGAGTTCGATATACTGTTATTGAGTGTTGTGATGGATTAAACTATGATTATCTGGGGTATATTGATAGTGATAATAATATAACTAACAGTGTTGATAGTGAATAATAAAGGATAATAGTATATAGAATAAACAGTGTCCTGTATATAGCATAAAGTTATACATATAGAATATAGCATAAATTGCACGTGTAAAGTCTACCTACCTATATATATATTCCTACGTATGTATATATGTATATCGCATATGCACAGATTACTCATATAGTTCACCTCTAATACATGCATAATATAGTACATCTCGACATATTATAGCATAATATAGTATATTACAGTATATATATATACACGTCTACATCTCCTAGCTATACAACTCCCTAGTATATATATATCATGCATACAATATAGCATATAAATAGAGAACAAAAGGCATATGTACTACATATATACATATACAGCATACGTACAACATACACATATATACAGCATGTATATGGCACATAGCATATACCAATTGTATATTATAAAGTATATAGCACATGCATATATTCATTTATAATCTTATGGTTTTTTGAAACTTTTGCGATTATTGTAACTTTATTTTGAAAACTTAATGCAACTGTAACTGTAACCGGGAACGGGACTTGTAAGTACTTGAAAGTGGGGCAGGCTATAAGTCCAATCGCCTATTGCCTCTCCACTTAAGCCTTACAAAGGAGTTGCTGTCTCTAAGATACAGGCTCCTGTATCGGGGCACAGCCATCTTGGGAATATGAGATCTCTAGGAAGTGTCCAAGATCTCGCGAGAGGGAGGTGCTTGATGATGACGTCAGATCTCTAGCGCGGGAAAGCCATTCTGCCTCCCGCTCACCAAGGAGAAAGACCAGGGGAAGATGGCTGCCGCTCTAAAGTTGTGGACGGAGCTGCTCCGAGAACTCAACATTCTCCAACGGCCCTGGTAAGTCGTCCTCCTGCTTGGTGGTGTGCGATTAGAAGATAAAAGTGGGTATAAGGTTTCCAAAAGGGCACTGCTGCACGGGAAGGATTTATTTGGTGCTACGGGTATCGGTGGCATCGCTGTTCTTAGAGCCAATCTTGGGACGGGCAGCCTTGATCCCCGTGGTGGCGGGTGCCTTCAAGCTGGGTGATGGGGGGCGAGATGGGCCTTGAGGTGATCCTGTGGCCCCGAGTTTGGCCAAAAAGCCCTCCCCCGGTCTCCGTAAAGTGTGTGCAACACCATTTTTAATAGAGAGCAAAGCACACGGGAACAACCAACGATATTTAATGTTGTTATCCCTGAGTGTCTTTGTGATATGGGCCAGAGCTTTCCTTTTGGAGAGGGTAGCTGGAGCAAGGTCCTGGTAAACCTGGGGCCTGACTCCTTCAAACTCCAGAGACCTTGCTTCCCTGGCAATCCTGCACACCTCCTCCTTGGTGCGGTAGTGATGGAAGCGGGCCACAATATAAAGTCGTCCTCCTGCTTGGTGGTGTGCGATTAGAAGATAAAAGTGGGTATAAGGTTTCCAAAAGGGCACTGCTGCACGGGAAGGATTTATTTGGTGCTACGGGTATCGGTGGCATCGCTGTTCTTAGAGCCAATCTTGGGACGGGCAGCCTTGATCCCCGTGGTGGCGGGTGCCTTCAAGCTGGGTGATGGGGGGCGAGATGGGCCTTGAGGTGATCCTGTGGCCCCGAGTTTGGCCAAAAAGCCCTCCCCCGGTCTCCGTAAAGTGTGTGCAACACCATTTTTAATAGAGAGCAAAGCACACGGGAACAACCAACGATATTTAATGTTGTTATCCCTGAGTGTCTTTGTGATATGGGCCAGAGCTTTCCTTTTGGAGAGGGTAGCAGGAGCAAGGTCCTGGTAAACCTGGGGCCTGACTCCTTCAAACTCCAGAGACCTTGCTTCCCTGGCAATCCTGCACACCTCCTCCTTGGTGCGGTAGTGATGGAAGCGGGCCACAATATCTCTGGGGGGGTCTCCTGCTTGCGGTTTACCACGCAGAGCTCTATGGCACCGGTCCAAACAGATTTCTGACTCCGGTTTATCCGGGAACAGATGTTCCAGCCAATTGTTGGTGAAATCTACCGGATCTGTTATATTTTCGGGTACTCCTCTCAGGCGTATATTACACCGTCTGTCACGGTTTTCTGCATCTTCTGCCTTATCTTCTAGGAATTTAATTCTTTTGTGCAGTGTGCTGACTTGCTCTTGGGTCTGTGTTAGGGCAGCGGTTGTTTCCTCCGTTGTTGCCTCTAAGGTGTCCGTCCGCTCACCTATTGCGTCCACATCTTGTCTGATGGCCCAAAGCTCCGTCTTGAAGAACGTCTGCATTTTGGCACAGAATTCTTTCAGATCCTTTCTCCGGACCATCTCTTCATCTCTATCTTCTTCTGTAGAGGGGTCATACTCGGGGTCCATGTTGATTGTTTGCGCGGCAGTCCCCGGTTTATCTGCTGGTGTGCCCCCTTTCTTCCTGAGATAAGTGGAGATTTGCTGGTTTTTGGTCCTCGCTGTTTTATTAGAAGCCATCTGTGGAGGTTTATTTGTCTTTCGCTCTGTTTAGTGACTGTAAGTATCTTTTTTTGCCGCTTTTATTTCAAATATATGTGCCGGTGGGGACGGAGCTCTGTGGTTAGGATTCCATTCTCTCCACCGTCGCGCATGCGCTCATCCTCACCTTTTTAAGGAATAAATATATTTTATTATATCTAAGCCTCATTCAGTTAACCCAGATATTTGGTGTTTGTTATATCTTGTCATAAGTTACCGTGACAATCACCTCCTTCCTTCCTCCAATAATTGATATTGCTTATACTGTACTGTATATAATTATATGTATTAAATATAATATGTATACAACATAATTACTGAATGTACTGCATGTATTATTGCCCGAGTACAATATTCTGGGTAATTTTATGTTAAACAAGGCCTTCTTGGCCTTGGTCAGGAACGTAACATCAATTAATAACATTGATCCTATGGGAAAATGGGTTTTCGCTTACGTAGAAGTTGGGTCGGATACCTCACAGTGGGACAACAGGTGGTCCCAGCTCTGCCCCCTTTCATCAACTGCAAATTTTCCAGCTTTTCAGTAAACTAAATAGTAGGGCCTGACTGGCTAAATAACAAGCTTGCAATACAGGAAAACACCAGCACATTTGACAGAAACAGAGAAAATAAACATTAATAACATTCAGTGCCTTACATTTGCTTTCAAGCATGCCTTTGAAATAATGTAATACTCAAGTAACACTATAGGTTTACAAAGAAAGCTAAAACTGAAGCTAATTTTAAGAGGTGTGTCACATTTAATAGAGTATGCTACCAATAAGGAAGGGGGGGGGGGTGGGGTAGAGGGCATAAGTTCCCCTTAACTTGCCTCAAATGCCCCCTCCAACTTCTGTAGTGTGTGCCCCACAACTGCAGAGTTAAACACTGCAGAGAAAAGTTGGTGTTTCCTGCTCCCTCTGTGCCTGTTCTCCATGCCGTGAAGTGTCAGTCTGAGGATTGTAGGGGATATTGAACAGTAGATTTTAGGACTGCAAGCATCGTACTTGGCTGTGGTGAAGGTGCTATTTTTTGCAAACCTGCAGACTCTGTGCAGGTCATGAATCCTCTCTCTGATTGTGTGTCTATGTGAAAATGTGGTTATCTGTGCACACTTCCTACCTCTCTTGATTCTGGGGATCGTGCTGCTGCTGCTGCTGCCGCAGCCGCCGCTGGTGCTGCTGCCGCTGCCTCCCTCCTCCTTCACACAGACACACTCCTTGTATGGTGAAACCCCTGATCAGGCGAAGCGGCCATTTTTTCCCCGCAATCTCCGTTATAACGCGGTGGCAGTATATAGACCCCAAGAAGAATGCTGAGAAAAAATCCTGATTCATTTAGAAACTGTAATTACAGAAAATACAAGTCTGAAACAAGAAAAGATAGAAGTGCAAGAAGCACTGCAGAATGCAGAGAGTGGGCTGCAAGAGATGCGTGCGAGTCTGCAAGAGACCAAGAAGAAGCAGCGAGTGCTACAAGAAGCAAGTATCAACGCTACTTACCAAGTACAAGTAAATGGCTGAGTACCCAGTGCATCCCCAACAGAGCAACATGAGGCTCTGAAGGCCACGCTGCATGTCACCAGTGCATCTCTAGAGGTGGAGCTTAGAGGTCAGTTGACTCTATATGAGAGGGAACTCGAGAAGGTCCAGAAACTGGAACAAGAGATGCTCCGTCCCCAAGAGTTAGAACTCCAAGGAGAAAGAGGCATGGAAAACAGAAGTAGCAGTGATCCTAGCATCAAAAACTGCAGAGCTCCAGAATATGAAGGAGGTTCTGAAGCAAACCCAGAGCAAGCACCAAGAAGAGGTGAAGGCCCTGAGAGGGGACTTGCAGGATCAAACTGAAGAACTGCAGATGCAGATTGCTGAGCGCAGGATACAGCTCGCCGAGAGGGAGGAGGTGTCCGTTCGTCAGGTGGCCTGCCTAACATTGAGCTATGAAACCGAGATGGCCGATACCTGCAAGCTGCTGGACCACAAGGCCAATGAGAGGGCCCTGCAAACAGAGCAATAGTTATACACTGGCGACACACTTTATTCGAGCTCGGCTTGTCCCACGAATACGGGTATACCCGGGTGTATTGAGGTTTGTGACTGTTTTCTGCCCGAGTGCATTGAGTTATTTTCCGGCAGGGATTGAAGCATTTTATTCCCGTTTGCTGCAATACTGCACAGTACATATATATATACTGCATTACAATTCATGAATTTATGCCATCTGGTAGACACGCGAAGCATTGCAGCCTATTAAATCCTAATCATTATCATTTAACAGATCAGCCGCCCATCAGCCAGGCATGAACCCAGGCTGGGAAGGCAAATGCAACGGGGCTTGTCAGAGGTGAGGAGCGGCGCATTCCAGGTATCTGCCAGGTACATACCGGGTATTTGCTCGAATAAAGTGTGTCGGTGCAGTATATTGGCGCTTAAATCTATTTCTAAATAGTGAATTCGTGACTTATAATAAGTGCATAAATTATATATTAGTGACAATTCATACTCATAAAGTGAATATGTGATAAAGTGAATTAAAATAAAGTACACTGGCGACAAGTTTAATTCTGACTTGGCTAGTTCCGCAAGCCGGGAGATTTCCCGGCTTGCTAGCCAAATCCCCTCAGCGTGCCGCGCATCACGGATGCGCTGTCACGCTTCATCGGGTGCCTGCGCCCCATGCGCGCGGGCCCAGGGCTCCCCGAGGGAGCCCTGGTGTCCCGCGATGTGGGGGACGGCGGAGGGGGGTTCCGGGGGACCCGGCGGACCCGGAGAGGGGAGGGAGAAGCCCCGATCGGAGGACCGCTCCTCTGAGGCTTCGGCGCGCGCACGGGACACCCCGGCGGGCGCCCGGTTACTGTCACGGCCGAGACCGGGTAAAGGTAAGAATAAACTCGGCCGCGACAGTACAGCTTCAACCCTTCATGTAGATTGCTTTTCCTCAATCCAAAGGTGTCAGGTATCCAAGATGTTTAAAAAAACAGAAAAACAAGGCGCACAACACACATAGTGTAGTAGAGTATAAAACGTGACTTTATAATTAAAAGTAAATAGTTCTGCGTACATCAAGATAAAAATTTACAAGCGGTTGGTTATTGGGTTTACCACACCATGTGATGACCGGAGGCAGCACCCTTGGTAAGTACCAGCAGGGGATGTATCAGCAAGCGTCTCGTCTGCTTCTTACTCCACAGCTGCGGGCTCCAGTGATCGGAGCGCAGATATATGTGAAAAGAAAAACACAAGCAAAATAGTGCAAATATGTCTTTCAAAAGCTTGATATTCAATGAGTTCTTAGTAGAATCCAGAGAAATTTGTACTTACAAATTTCCCAATATACACTTGTACATAAAGGTTTCTATTATCCCGAAGCAGCAGCTTTCACCAAGATGTGTGCATATATGTATATACTGGAACCTTATCGGAATAGAACAGAAATACAGGACATAGCGCAGACTGTTCAAATGTTATCTTCTTAAAATACAAAGTATAAAAATGCACTCACATTTTACAAAATATAATCACGCATTTAGGATATAATATCCGCACCAACAGAACTCTGCTTCCACAATCTGTAAGGTGTATGATGCCTGCTCTCAAGTGTCTGGAAGGGAATCCCTCAGGCTGACTGGAGATAGAGCTGTAAGCAGACAGATATCTTTGGATACGCCCTCCTCTGACTTCACTCCGAATCATCACGTTTCCAGGAGGCGCCTTCTAACAGCGTGAAATCAGGGAACTCCATCCCAACTCTGATTGGCTGAAGCAAAGCCTCTGTCACATGGTCTACTTGAGCCAGTCAGAGTTGGGATGGAGTTCCTACGCTCTGATTGGCTACCATACCATGTGTTGCCGGCCATCTTTGTTTTGATGACGTCATCTTAAAGGCAATTGAAACTCAGCCATTCTGATTGGCTGGCGTCATTGCCTTTAAATGACGTCATCATTTTTTTTCCCGCCCAAATCACATGTTTTTTACGGCCCAATCAGGACCGTGGGAAACATTTGACCAAAATGTGATGTCATAGGCCTATAAAAGCCTATGTCGCCTCATTTTGAAGACAGTCGCCGAGGAGGGAACACCTCCCCTCCTCAGAAGAGAAGAAGGGCGTGGCGGAAGAAGACGGAGAAGACCCCAAAGAAGAAAAGAGGACCCCAAGACTGACGAGAAGGATTACAAATAGAAGAAAGAAGACACCGTTATGGACTGTAAGAGTTTATTATTTTATGGTTACCTGTGGATTGGTTCCAGTGCTTCCGGGTCGCCTGGATTTCGGTGAGTGGGCATCTAATGGTAAGTAAACAAAAGAAAAGTTTATTATTTTATCTTTTACAGGTTTTTTTATTTTTGATTTATGTCTTTTATTTTTTCAGTCTCATTTAATGCCCCTGAATGTATCTATTATGTACCTATGGCTATACATACATTCACGGACACTGAATGGGTGTATTATATGTGATTTTTGGATGTAAATGCATTGTTTTTTATGCTCTATTATTGCCCCTGTATGTTATGTATATCTATCTATTATTATCTATGTAAAGACATACAGGGATAATAATTGATTGTTTTGCTAATGTTTATGTTCTTTTCATGTATGGCTAATGTATATATCAGCTTTATTTTGTCATTGTTGTGAATAATGTAATTTGTATTTAATTACAGATTATTTGTAATGGCTTATTTCTGGTAGTTAGATTATAATGATGGTGGTTACTTTAAATTAGAATTATTTTGGCAATGGTTTGGCTTTAGGAATTGAATAGGGAATTGTATAATTGATTTGTATTGTATTGTAATTGTTTTAGGAAATTGATTAATTGATTGATGCTAATTGTATTGATGTTGCTTAGTTTCTATTTGATTTTCATGATGGCATTGGTGGTTAGGGGACATTGTTCATAGTGTATTATATGGTTACATATATTTTGCATAGTGTTACATGATGCACAGATTAATTGCATCATGTACACACTCAATGCAATTGTGTGACATTTCATATACATTTGTGTAGCTGCTGGTTTGTTGGTTTATATTTACAATCGATGTTGGATTTATTTTAACATGCAATGTGGTGATTTTAAGATTAAAAATTCATGTTTTGATTGATGCATGTTTTATGTGTTTCATAATGGGCAAATAATATATTATCCAGGGGGACACCTGCGGGGAAGAACCGGTGGCCTCACATCTGTGGGGGCAGCGCGGACCCGTAGGGACCACCCGTGGGTCCCCAGACTCCTGTGGGAACCACCCGAGGCCCCTCAGACACCTGTGGGTCTGACCCGGGGCCCCCAGACATCCGCAGGCCTACCGTGGGGACCCAATTGTGGCCCATGGTGACCCGCGGAGACCACCTGGTGGGC
The DNA here is from genome assembly GCF_040206685.1 of Ascaphus truei. Classification (NCBI taxonomy): domain Eukaryota; kingdom Metazoa; phylum Chordata; class Amphibia; order Anura; family Ascaphidae; genus Ascaphus; species Ascaphus truei. Next base: position 72,516,435 of record NC_134489.1, read on the forward strand.
CATAGCGCAAGGCGGGACCCACCAACAGGCCTCCAGAACCTGTGTGAAACATGTTGCTGGTAACCTGTAGGTCTGTGAGGTGACTCGTCAGGCCCACCGGGGACTAATGGGGGCCTGGGGTATGAACCCTATATGTAAAAGAATAAATCATGTATTTATGGGGGGGCACAGGGGGTGGGTTATGTATTTAATAAATAGAATGATGTTTATTGTGGGGCTGTGTATTGTTTTTATTGTGGGGGTGCGGGAGGGGGTATTGGCCCCAAGGGTATGTGGGTAGGCCTCCCGGCTGGGTAGTGAGTGAGGGTGGTTAGGCCTCACGGGGTGGGGGGTTAGTCGGGGAGGGTATGTAGTCCTCCCAAGTGGTGGGTGAGGGTGGGTTAACCCCTTAATGACTGTAGCGGTTAATAACCGCTATGGTGATTAAGGGGTTAGGGGACATTACATTGGATGTTTTTATTCTTGTGTATGTTTTGCAGCATCGGAGGGGGCAATAGCAGGATGAAGATGAGGATGAAGACGACCTTCATCGTGGGTGCCTGTAAAAGGTAAGTGTAATAATAATTGTGTGCGGGAGCAGGGGGTCCCCTGAGCTGAACCGCATTGATTTCTGCCTCAGAGACCCCCTGCTTCCCGAGTTACAGGCCCCGGTTTGGGGCATCGGTGCCAGTGACGCCGCCATCTTTATAGAGCCCACGTCGCGTCTTGGACGCTATAAAGATGGCGGCAACACTGGCACCCGATGCCCCATACCGGGGCCTGTAACTCGGGAAGCAGGGGGTCTCTGAGGCAGAAATCAATGCGGTTCAGCTCAGGGGACCCCCTGCTCCCGCACACTATTATTAAAATAATAAGCTATCCGCTACGGTAATGAATTATTGTTTATTGTTATGTGTGTTTTAATACTAGTGTAGATGTGCAGGTAGTCTCCTGAGCTGAACCGCATTGGTTTCAGCCTTGGGGACCCCCTACTTCAGGAGATACAGGCCCCTTTATGGGGTGCCGGTATCCCTCTGCAGAATTTAAATGTCCCGGTCACGTGACGCGGGAGCTTTAAAGTGCAGGGGATACCGGCACCCCATAACGGGGCCTGTATCTCCTGAAGTAGGGGGTCCTCGGACCTGAAACCAATGTGGTTCAGGTCCTGAGACCCCCTGCTCATGTATACTATTATTAAAATGTATTTATTTAGTGTACGATCGCCTGTAACAGTCTTGCATGGAGATGGAAAATCTCCATGCAAATGTTACAAGCGGCTTTTTTTTCTATCAGCTAGCGTACGTAAAGGTTAAGAACGCCAGCAGGGGGAAAAAACCAACACGTACGCTGTTGCTGTTCTGAGATATTTTGAGCAGGTATGTTAAAAAATGGGCTCAAGGCCTTAGTGAATCGCGTCCCCGGCTTCACTTTGTAACGAACCTGCTTTTTTGGAAAATCAGAACGCAAAGCCATTGAGCTTAGTGCATAGCCCCCTATGTCTTCTAAGAGGAAAAACCTCTCAAAAAGAGAAAGAAGCGCCGCACAGCATAAAGAATGGATGAAGGCTGATGTGGGAAGATAAAAATTAGCTTTATTTGCACAAGGTGCAAGCGAGTCCTCTTCTAAGAGGAGTAGGCATTTATTTTATGATTGTGTTTTGACTTAAAGGGACGGTGGGCCTGTTAGTGTATTATTTAACCCTGTAAATAAACCCTATATAGAGAAATACTACGTTCCCTGCCTTAATCTGAGACATAAGATCCTACGCTGTGACAGAGACATCACTATATATATATATATATATATATATATATATTATATATATACATATACATACAGTATACATACATATATATATATATATATATATATGTTTTTTTTTTTTTTTCTTACCCCAATATTTCTTTAAATAAGAACTGGACAATGAGATCAAGATTAAGAACTGTATGTGGTCAAGACGCAAATGAAAAATTGAAAGCAGTTTAAGATGGAAAACAAATGCCTTTAACTTTTTATGCAGCTTATTGACCTCCAAATTTGTCAACAAAAAGCTCCTGTTTTATTCAGTATAAATAGCAGACACAAAACAGGATTTAAATTTAAAGCCGATCAAAGCTTTAAAACATTTTCCTGAATGTATTTTATTGTTTCTCTGGATTGAAAATGTATGCAGCTCAAAACGAACCATTTTCACATTACTTTACAAGATACCCTACTGCAAAAAAATCTACCCAATTACTTTTGATATTTTGATTTAAATTTTACAGCTGTATTGTCATGATAATAGTTCAGAAGGAATCAGCTGTATTTTCTTCCTGTATGGAATAACATCCTAATTCAATAAAAGGAACAGAAGGAAGTATAAAGAGGGATCACTGTTAAACATTCTAGAACAGGAGAAAAAAAAGTTAAAACATTGTGGGGTTTAACCTGACTGTACTTCAGGCTATATATTTTTGTGTGTTATTTAATGAGCTATTTCTGTTCGATTTATACTGTAGAAAAGCAGACCTAATACCAAAAGCCCCCTAGAGCCATTTATTTATTCACATAAGGACAGCTACCTTCATTATACTCTCAAACTGAAACACGAAAGACACAAATGGCCACAGTTGTTACAACCAATGAAATGAAAGATTATCATCTCTGAAAAGGAAAAATTAAATGTGTCGGCTTCAGCTTTGAATCCCTGTTAGCTTCAGATGTTACATGACGTATGGGTAATCTACAATTTGCTAGGGGCATTGTTAGCAAGCTCTGCCTCCAGGGTAGGATCTTTTAACCAGGCCTCCAGCAGATGTGTGCTTTACACTACATGAGCATTAACCATACAGAACACCCCTGCTATTACCCTGGTGGAACTGGAGCCAAAGCCCCAGTGACACAGAGAAGGTATTAGGTCAGATGAGTTACATTAAGTGGCAAGTGATAAATTCAAGATGACAATTCAAAACAGCAGTGTTTCTGCTGGTAATTAATTCCAGTGGCGCCTGAGGCAGTTTTTAGTTGGTGCAACTAGTGTGGCCAAAGCTGAGCGGTTAATGAGAAAACATTACAGCAAGGATTAGAGGCCTGTACATTCTGGCAGGCTGAGGTCACTATGATTAGAAAATATTAACACAGACTTACTGTGACAAACTAAGTACACCTTGGAAACTTGCTTTGTATTTCATTATTAGAAAAACAGTTGAATGCTTTACTGTATGATAAGAGAAATACATTAAATCTGATACATATGATTTACATTTTCACTGGAGCCAATAAGCTTACATAAATTCAGTACATGCCAGGCCAGTGGCATTTAGTGATTACATACATATTTTGAAGGCAAATGAAACAATGTGTAATGAAAAAGAGAAAAAAAATACACAAGTTTTTTTCATTATTTAAATGACCAGGTTTTATATTGTGTTCAACTGGTGCGAACAGACTCATTTGGAACGTCTTTTAATAACAATGTCTCAGCTTCAATGCACTTGGGAAGTGGGTAGGTTTTATAGAGCAATATAAAGATTAGGGAGGAGCTAATTCATATGCACCCAGTTTGATACGTTTGGCCTTACTACTCTTACAATGGGTTTATGTCCTAGGTACAGATGTAGCTAACCTTACTGTCTCTGGTGCCGCTGCCACCCACTGTCACGCGGCCATGATGGTTGCAGCACTGGAGGATCAGCACTTTGGGGGTCCCATTCGGAAGCATGGGACCCCTTGCCTCCCTCCCCCCGCAGCGCGATCACAGCAGGCATCGTCTCCAGGGACAGCGAGTTTGGCTACCGAGAGATTAAGGGCCCATTCAAGTGATAGTGCCAGAGGAGAAAGAGGGTAGGGGGAGGTGGATACAAAACTGCAATGTAGGCATAAGAAGGAGTAAAGGGATATATTTATTGGTAGTGAAGAAGCCCATTCTCACCTCATAATCATGTACTTGTGCCTCATACAGTAAATAAGTTAAAAACTTGCACCAGATGAAGAGTGTCCAGTGTAGAGAACATATATATATATATATATATGTGTATATGTGTGTGTGTGATTTAGAGAGGTGTAAATGTCCTAAAAAGTGCTTTGCGACATTGTCTGGCTAATTTTTAGGAAATTTTCTGTTATTTTCGCTAAAGTTCTTTTTCCTCGAAAATGAGCAACATTTGACTAATTTTCCAATTTTTTACAGAATTGTTATATATTTCTCAAAAATAGTACAACATAAAGTACAGTACATAAAGGGCCAGGTACCTTGCACATTAACGTTTTAAAGCTTGGAAAAAGTTTGCCGATTTAGGGGGAAGTATTACTAAAAAAAACAAGGGCAAATGTCATGAACCTCAGCAACATTTGTGCACATATCCAATGGACAGTCAGATTTTCATTACCGACTTCCTCTACCCAGGATGGGGAATTACTGTACTACCCGCTTAGTTTCAATCGTAATTTTTCCGCTACATATTTATCTTTTATTAACACTCTTTCTTTCCAGCGCTCTCTAATACGCCCGTGCAGCAGTGAAAGGGTGAGTGTTACGTCAAAACAGAAGATTTGGAGATTAAGCATGTTGTAGCTGAACGTTAATATATATATATGTTTTTGCTGCTATAGAGTACTAGGTGGTATATAATTATTTCAATCCTTCTTGCTCTGCTCCCCAATGTACAGTCGCTTGCTTAAATGTAATTTCAAACTGCAGGCTTTCACTCTCTCACTTTCCTTGTAAACCTTATTCAACCTGCACTCAGACATCATGATAGCACTGCCTTAGCCCAGCGTACCCAAGCACCACAAGGGAATTCATATTCAGGCATCACCGATCGTTGACCTGGCTATTGTTGTTTGTGATACTTACTGGTAAACTTTCCCAATCAATACAACATCAGCCCGCATAGCTCCTGGGAATGAAAACATGAAACAGTGCACTTAATCTTCAAGCCATCTTGTGCTCCCTGCTCTGCAGCTAAACTGGGTAGTTGGCCTACTTGATGCAGCATTATTGCTGCAGAGGTCAGATGTGAGCTGGCTTGGCAAGCACTGATGAATGGCTGTTTGTGATAAAGCACCTCTTCCGTCCAGCAAGAGGCATTTAATAATGATGGACCATAACTGCACACACAGAAATCCTTGTAGCTTGTTTGTGAGCCTTTCTTTATTGTATTCTACAAAAGACTGTTTAGTATTGCAGAGTAATTCTTTGAGCATTTTCTGAAGCTAAAAAGGATAGAATACACTGAAGTTTATAGGACTGAAAACATATTTTTAGTGTCCAGCTGCCTAAGTTGTTGCTGATAGTGATTTTAAATTGTCTTCAGTTTCATTGCGATGCTGTCTACAACATAACTATGACAAATGGGAGTGGAATGGTGTAGTGGTAGAGAAAACAAATCTAAAAATATTTGAGTTCCAAACATTAATTTCTCTTTTCAACCTCGTTCTGCATGGTTCCATATGTAGCCCCTCACTGGGCTAATTAATTAATGTAAGGGGTTAACAGGCTTAATGGGTTAACTGTGTGGGATCACTTAGGTTACACCTCTCCCCATCATGTGATGTCGGATGACTATGCAGAAAGAATAGCCACTTCCCAGTATGTCTTTTGACCAGTGATGTCACTATAGGGAGATATAAGAGTTTATATAGCTCCATATATACTGGACACCTAACAAGCTCCTATTGAACCCCCAAAATAACCACAACATATATATAAGCATATGAATGTCACAGAGGAGTGCTACTGAGCATGGCAATATATATTTAAAACCAGAGACAGCACATAAAACACAGACAAAGCTCAGTTTTAGCACATCCAGTGAAAATCATACACGGTACAGTGCCTAAATATATATGTATAAATATCTATTAAGTAAAATGGTCTTTTAGTTTGACATTTTTGGCCAAAATTGTTGTAAGCCCCTGAGCCAACGTCACGGCAGACCACAATTCAGGGGTCCCTAACGCTAATATAAATTCTTAATAACCTGTGTAGTAACAGGAAGAATGATTTATAGTAAATCTGTCAATATTAGTTGCAAAGTTCTAAGTCTGATTGAAGCCTTTATTAACCTGTACATTACCAGGAAAGGCACTCTGTATTAGAGATGTCACAACCATCCTGCAAGCAAACAAGTTCCCCTGTGTGGAAGATGCTATGGAGTGAGCCCTTAACCATTTAAATGTGGGAGGGGGTGAGCTTAAATTAAGTAGGAGGTTGCCAACCTCCAATCAGCCAGGACTAGCTGAAACACAATTGTAAAATATACTGGACACCTAACAAGCTCCTATTGAACCCCCAAAATAACCACAACATATATATAAGCATATGAATGTCACAGAGGAGTGCTACTGAGCATGGCAATATATATTTAAAACCAGAGACAGCACATAAAACACAGACAAAGCTCAGTTTTAGCACATCCAGTGAAAATCATACACGGTACAGTGCCTAAATATATATGTATAAATATCTATTAAGTAAAATGGTCTTTTAGTTTGACATTTTTGGCCAAAATTGTTGTAAGCCCCTGAGCCAACGTCACGGCAGACCACAATTCAGGGGTCCCTAACGCTAATATAAATTCTTAATAACCTGTGTAATAACAGGAAGAATGATTTATAGTAAATCTGTCAATATTAGTTGCAAAGTTCTAAGTCTGATTGAAGCCTTTATTAACCTGTACATTACCAGGAAAGGCACTCTGTATTAGAGATGTCACAACCATCCTGCAAGCAAACAAGTTCCCCTGTGTGGAAGATGCTATGGAGTGAGCCCTTAACCATTTAAATGTGGGAGGGGGTGAGCTTAAATTAAGTAGGAGGTTGCCAACCTCCAATCAGCCAGGACTAGCTGAAACACAATTGTAAAATATACTGGACACCTAACAAGCTCCTATTGAACCCCCAAAATAACCACAACATATATATAAGCATATGAATGTCACAGAGGAGTGCTACTGAGCATGGCAATATATATTTAAAACCAGAGACAGCACATAAAACACAGACAAAGCTCAGTTGTAGCACATCCAGTGAAAATCATACACGGTACAGTGCCTAAATATATATGTATAAATATCTATTAAGTAAAATGGTCTTTTAGTTTGACATTTTTGGCCAAAATTGTTGTAAGCCCCTGAGCCAACGTCACGGCAGACCACAATTCAGGGGTCCCTAACGCTAATATAAATTCTTAATAACCTGTGTAATAACAGGAAGAATGATTTATAGTAAATCTGTCAATATTAGTTGCAAAGTTCTAAGTCTGATTGAAGCCTTTATTAACCTGTACATTACCAGGAAAGGCACTCTGTATTAGAGATGTCACAACCATCCTGCAAGCAAACAAGTTCCCCTGTGTGGAAGATGCTATGGAGTGAGCCCTTAACCATTTAAATGTGGGAGGGGGTGAGCTTAAATTAAGTAGGAGGTTGCCAACCTCCAATCAGCCAGGACTAGCTGAAACACAATTGTAAAATATACTGGACACCTAACAAGCTCCTATTGAACCCCCAAAATAACCACAACATATATATAAGCATATGAATGTCACAGAGGAGTGCTACTGAGCATGGCAATATATATTTAAAACCAGAGACAGCACATAAAACACAGACAAAGCTCAGTTTTAGCACATCCAGTGAAAATCATACACGGTACAGTGCCTAAATATATATGTATAAATATCTATTAAGTAAAATGGTCTTTTAGTACAACAATTTTGGCCAAAAATGTCAAACTAAAAGACCATTTTACTTAATAGATATTTATACATATATATTTAGGCACTGTACCGTGTATGATTTTCACTGGATGTGCTAAAACTGAGCTTTGTCTGTGTTTTATGTGCTGTCTCTGGTTTTAAATATATATAGCTCCAGCCAGTGTTCTGGAAGCAGGTTCCTCAGAATTCAGACTGAAGCCTCACTGTGAATCCTGTAAATAGGTTTGTGTGTGTGTATGTTATGTATATTAAGGATGTCCTGTCACCATTTATTGTTTCCAGTTAAGGAATGTGCCCTATATAGTTAGTGCCTATAGTAATGGCACAAGATTATTCTCATTAGGAAAGAGGCGTGAGTATTGCTTAATAGGAGTTCTCAGAGTAGTATCTCCTGAGCATAATCTGATTGGCCCCACCTGCAGGTCCTAAGTAAACTCTCGGTCCAATATGCAGGGAAGAGGTAGGTAGTACACAGAGTAACAGGATACTGATCCCTGAGAACAGAGTGTTTTCCCACTATACAGTAGGCCCACTTGAGATGAGGCACTATTGACACTATGCAGGAGATTGCAAATTTAATAATTATTAAGGGGATTAAGCAAGAGTATCTCCTCAGTGTAGGACTGTAGGGCTACTAAGGGAAAAAGCACAGAGTACCCATATTATTTCCCACCAGCTAATGTCTGAAGTGAAGTACGTTTTGTATGTGGAGCATTCTCAATAGATGTGAATAAAGCTCTTGTTTGTACTATAAAAGTTCCTGGCACCCATCATTATTCTATCTGCATATCCTCGCCCAACTTGCACCAATCCAGCACCCTGAAAAACTATGAGAGACTGAGCAGAGCCATGAATACTGTATATATCCAACTCGATGTAAACGTCTTTAGAGTCAGGCAAGGAGGGTTACACATACTAGCACAAATGTTTAGACATTTCAGGGCTATCACACAGTTTATATGGCAAAGTAAGAAAACGATGAGTGTAGCCTACAAGTCTGTGCCAATGGTCATTCCTGATATTTTACAGTATGTCAACATTACCAATGAACCCAATACAACATTTAAAAGCCTTTATATTTTGAGTAATACTCTCTACACGTCCTATTTATAAGAATGGTCTTGGAAATAATACACACTTATAACTTTGAAACATACTAAAGGGGTATACTGTATGTATAGTAGTGTAGGAGTGTAGGAGGAAAGAAATGAAGATGACCCTGGAACGTCTATTCTTCCATCTTTTCATTTCTTCTCCTTTTTCCCATTTTCATATCTTTTCTTATTATTTTCAATTTTTTTCTCTTGCGTTTTTCACATTTTTTATTTTCTCTTTTTTCTTCTCTATCTTAACTTTTTGCTAGTTCCCTCGGTTTCTTTAAACGTATCTCTTTGATTTTATCTTGTGTTCTTTTCTGTTTATCTTTCCCATTTTCTTTTGTTTTTAATTTCCCAAATTCTCTATTTCCCTTTCTCTTTCTTTTCTCAATCTCCCTCTTTATTTTTTCCCCTGCCTTTCTTTTTCTGCTTTCTTCAGTCTAATTTATAAACCTAACACTTCTCTACTTGCTTCTCTCCTTTTCTCACAGATGCCCAGACAAGAAAACTTCCACAGGTGTATGTATAACAGGATATGTAACACACAGGCGGGTCCTACTCATAAAATTCAATGTCTCCTGCCGTACCAGCACCGGGCAAAAATACACAAAATGTCCGTGATTCGGAACTCATCGGGACATACCATTATGGCTTTCTATTGGTGACACTGGTGTCCATGTTTGTAGTATTATTTTTTAAAGAAACTACAAAACATTTAAATTCCTTTTCTTTAGGAACTGGGGAATCATGGACGAACTCCAGGGGACTTGTAGACATTAATTTTTTTTGGGGAGGGGAGGTATGAGAAATGTTGCCTTCTTAATGGTATATTTGCATTATCTTATTTAAAATACATAGGTACTTACTCTATCTTATTTTGTATATGCTACATTTGCTGAAGCATTGGAGGCAGGACAATGTACCATTTCTTAACCAACACAGGAAATTTCCCATCCCGCATTGAATATAAGCTTCTAAATCACTCCAAACACACACACAATAATAATAAGAATAACAATAACAGTGGCCAGGTAATGCGCTGTCCTTTGGGGATTATTGCTTAATTAAGACTACAGCTCTCCTACTGACTCCCATGCATCTTAGAAGATAACTACAGCGTATACAGCTTGAACATGAACTGGAAACATACTGTACATTGTAGAGCAATAAATATTTATTTTTAAAGTAAACAAATGGACAGGAATATGTATAACCGTGTGCATAATTATTTTAAATGTTTAATCATTTGCCAAGAATGTAACATATTTCATGACCGCTACAGAAAAGAAAGTGTTATTTTTGCATTCATTCATAGAAAAAATAGGTTCTATTTCATATGGCTTGAAAAACGGGAACATTTTTATTAGATATTTTGCACAGGTTTTATATTACATGTAGGTGTTAAATTGGACCTTTATTTTCTAACCATAGAATTTCTGGCAATACGTAAAAACATAATGCTTTTTTTATAGAAAAGGTTGACTATCCATATGTTTGACTTCCGTGCTGTATTTTTGTTTAAATATCTTCCACATGGCCTTTTGAGTTGATGCACAAACCGTACAGTCCTCTGGTCAGTCATTAAAATCAGCACTCAGACAACTCATTCCCACAGTCTAACAAAGTTAATGCCATTAATGTTAATAATCCAAGTTGTACATTTAGTCTTAACCATAGATATCAATTAATGTTAACAACAATCCAGCATCTTAAGAATATTTGATAAGGTGTCTAGAATAAGCATAACACCACACAATAAACACATATACAGCAATGACATTTTAGAAGTATACTGCACCTGTTGTGACAGGAATAACAAATTAATTGGTTCTATACCACATTGTTTGCAAAGGTGAAGTAAACATAGTTGACTGTATATTTTTCACCATCAGTTAAGTCTCAATTGGTTCTAAAAATAAACAGAAGATACTGAACAGTATTAATAGATTTTGACACCTAGGCATTATGCTGTCACTCCAATATAAATGAATCATAACTCTGGGCTACACAAAGGAATTACTACACATTTGGAAAAAAAAAAGGTATGGTACACTAGTCTTTGAATGATGATATGATATTGGAATGAAACTCGTGGTGATTATGGCTTGGGAAAGCATAGCACACAAACCTACAGTATGCATGTAAACATATACAGTGTATATACTATTTTATTATTATTTATTTATTATTTTATATATATATGTGTGTGTGTGTGTGTGTGTGTGTGTGTGTGTGTGTGTGTGTGTGTGTGTGTGTGTGTGTGTGTGTGTGTGTGTGTGTGTGTGTGTGTGTGTGTGTATATATATACACATATACACACACACACACACACACACACACGAGAGAGAGAAATTAGTTGTGCAATGGATTCTATAATAAAAATAATAATAATAACAACAACTTTATTTCATATAGCGCTTTACTCCCAATGGGACTCAAACTGCTTCACAATTACAGTATAGTGCGCGATACGCAGCACATATGAATTTTTACAAACACAATTAGATAATACTACAATTAGATAAACATGGTGATTCTGTTATGTAGTTGAGATCAGTGTTACTTACCATTCTGTGCAATGTGTATGTGCCACAAATACTGCATGATTTGACAAGAGATACCTAGCAGAAGCAGTGTTACCCCTTTGCTGCCAGAATGAATAGCAACGCGATGGCACTTCTGACAGTGAAGGGATTATTAGAAGGAACACTGTAGCACATATTTACTGTGTAGTGCTCTGCCATAAGACACCTTATGGCCCATTTAGTGGAAAGGACTGTAAGGTTTCTTCTGCCGCTCGCAGGCGTCTTATGGCATAGCACTGCTTAGTCAATATGTTCCTTTATCTACAGTAGTCTCGTGTTTTGGGCAAATTAATTTCCTCCACCTGTTCAATTGAATTTACTGGGTAATAATGCTGGTTTACTTTATTTTTCAATGGACAATGATTATGAATGCAGAACTGTTCGTATTACAGCAATATAGAAACCAATATGTACACATTTGATACTGTACCTTCAGAGAAATGTGTTACAAATTAGTCATAAACCTGTATGGCTTTCAGGAAAAATATATACTGCAGTTCAAGTGTTAATTTTAGCAGATGCTTAAAAGTTTGTTCTGTACACAAAATGTTGTTCTCCTTGAATATACAGTATTAGAATTTTATGAAGTGATACTGCAAAATATTTTTGTTGACAGAAATCATAATTAATAATAGAAACATAGCTATCTACTCCAGCACCCCTCCTCCCCAACCGCCCAACAACCAAATAAAGACACCAGATACAAATATGGGAACAACAAGGCCACAGCATTATTAAATTATTAACTTCAAATATTTATTATACATTACATTAATTATACACCCCATGCCAGGATGTCCATCCAAAGTTCAGAGCCCATTGGCCCGTGCCTCCAGCTGCTACATAACAGAATAGCAGAATTACAGAACCAGACTCAACAAAAGGCTTAATATTACCAACAAAATTCCTTACTTCTTGGCTTCCCCCAGCCTGGCAGGACAGCCCCGCCATGACAAAGGACAGTTAATCGCTTAAATTGTCGTAGGCCCCATCAATGCCCTTCTGTAAAGCGTTATTAAAAATATTGTTCCCAATTTCGGACAGTTGAACTCCATTCTAAATATGAAAGGTATGGCTTTATGAAAATCAGAGTGCTTATTGACCCCTTCCCTCACAAAACTCTTTGTAATTGTACTTATGGCCTTGTTGATCCTGTGCCGGCATCAATCAATTGCCCTGGTATCCCTCATCCCATGCTATACCAACCCTGATCAAATCAGAGAAACCCCAGTCAATTCCACCAAAATGTTCCCCATATCCCTCTTCATTTCCTGCACTCATTCAACGGACCTCTTATAACCAAGGCCGTTGCCATCCAAATGCACGATCAGTATGTGCAGAAGGCAATGTAACTTTTTTTGCCAAGAAATTCTGGCAGCACCTGCATTTAGCGTTAAAACCACTCCTGCCTATCCAAGTTATGCAGGCCTTGTTCAGGGGGAAACCTAGCCGATGGCCGTATGGTTGCTGCTGCACTCAGCGACCAGCCCAGAAGACTAAAGATTCCCCTGTGATGCAAATCTGCTTTCCTTCAAAACCTAAAAGAACAAAATCGGGAAAATGAGTAAACTAACAAAAACACAAACACAGCATACACTGGCGACACACTTTATTCGAGCTCGGCTAGTCCCACGAATTCGGGTATACCCGGGTGTATTGAGGTTTGTGACTATTTTCTGCCCGAGTGCATTGAGGTATTTTCCAGGCAGGGATTGAAGCATTTTATTCCCGCTGGCTGCAATACTGCACAGTATATATATATATATAATGCATTACAATTCATGAATTTATGCCATCTGGTAGACACGCGAAGCATTGCAGCCTATTAAATCCTAATCATTATCATTTAACAGATCAGCCGCCCATCAGCCAGGCATGAACCCAGGCTGGGAAGGCAAACACAACGAGGCTTGTCAGAGGTGAGGAGCGGCGCATTCCAGGTATCTGCCAGGTACATACCGGGTATTTGCTCGAATAAAGTGTGTCGGTGCAGTATATAACCTTTTACCTGTTAGATCTCCAGTGCCCTATACTCTGTTCCATGAAACCCTCCAGACCCAATCGAACTTCTTCCGTTGCAGTCCCGATACGAAAGGAAAGTGTTCCAAAGCACAATGTGTAAACCCGTCCCCAGCTCTAACCAGAATACACTAGCACAATGGAAGCGAGATAGCGGAAGCCAGACTGGTTTATCAGGTACGTATTATCACCGTTTTAAACTGTCATTAAATCCGTCCATGAAAGTTACATCAAAAATGGACGGAGGAGACTAGAGTCTCGCTGTCTGTGCTGCAGTTTGCACCTCTACACCAGTCTTGGCGTTCTCCGTGAGAGTGACATCTCTGTCTGCGGCTTCTCCTCTAGATGATGGGGCATCTTATCACATAGCATTATGTGGCTCTCTCACTCACACTCATCTCTCCATCTCGCTGGAGTGTTGCAGCTGCTCAGTGGCCAATCGAATTCTCAGGAACACAGATACATATCTAATATTAGAAAGAGACCCCACAAATCAGTTTTTGATGGATCTAAAGATTTTACTCACTAGAGGCAAAATTATAGGTATACTCAAAGAGGTGGAATTTAAATATATATACAAAGAGAAGCCCAAATTACCATTTTTTTATTTTCTACCTAAGATACAGTACATAAGGATTTAGTTAACCTATTGAGCTGACCGATTATATCGGGTATTGACTCTTACTTCCAACTTATCGGAGTACATACAGTAGACTGTTATCTGCAGAAATATATTTTTAAATTAAGATTACACCTTAGAGATACCTCAGATGTTTTAAATATTCTGGAAGAGATGATTTGGAAAGACACATTCACATTAGTCACGTGAGTTATGACATCTCTGTACACCTCCATTGATAATAACAACGGTCGGGAGGCAATTAACAGAACCCTCTAGATGATAAGGGGATGCAGGATATACAGGCCAACTTTATTGTTGAATTAATACAATTCATAGTCCCTTATATGGAATTTATTGGCAAATTATTGTTGTAGCACCAAAGTAGGGGCGCCCTTTTTACACTTTTTTGCTTGCACATTAACCTGTGATTGACTGGAGTTTCAGTTATGTTGCCCTGGCCCAGTCCTGGACATGTTTCTGTTTGTACAGTAGTATATTAACTTGTATCTAGCAGCCAGTTATTGATATTATTCTGAAATAATCACAAGAATAATGATTAATATTCAAGAACATTTCCTACTGTCAATTATTTGCAAGGACATGGATAAACTTGTCCACGTTGAATTTCTATCATTCGCTCTCTGCTACTAGTATTGGCGATGAGTGCTGCTGTAACCGTAACACCAGCGTATAAAATGATACATAATTTACTTAATAAAAGTTTTGGCTGAACCATTAATAACCAGGCATTACCTGTGACTGACTGGAGCTAATAATAAGTAGTATTACTATAGTGACTGACCCATTGACAGCGTGGTGAGGTCTCTGGCCCAGCCCATGACATGTCTCTGTTTGTACTATACAGTATTAACTTGTATCTATAGCAGCCAATCATTGATATTACTCTGAAATAATCACAAGAATAGTTATTAATATTCAAGAACATTTCCTACTGTAAATTATTTGCAAGGACAGTGATAAACTGGTCCACATGGAGTTTCTATTATTCTCTCACTGCAGTGCACCTAGATTGCTGCCCAGTGCGCAGTGGCAGCGGGACAAACAATGGCAGCAATCACTGCTACTATATATAACAAAAATTAAGTAAAAAAATTACATCAATACAGTATGTCTAATAGTAGTAATACCAGTTTTAGTGTTTTGAATAAACAGTTGGAAAGTAGACATAGAGGGGCAATAAGAGGTTGACGTAGATTTGGTTGAGGTCATTGTGGCGGTGGTATTGGTCATGAATCTGATAGCGTTAAATCAGTTAAAGGTGTGCTGCTGGTGGTGATACTACTACTAGCACTCACAATCACAGCAAGTACAAGCTGAAGGACAATAATGACACTGTTACTGAATCACAATCTCACTGCAGAAGGTCCACTTCCCCTCTGTCATGCTGCGCTCACCACAAACAGGACTGAAGACCGCGGGGCTGAGGTGGGGATGGAAAGACACCGACCCACAACCACGCAGTCCGGTCCGGAATGCGTAGTCCAAGTCGTACAGCGTAGTAGGGTTGGAGAGGTCAGGGTAATCAGGGTACTTGCCGTAGTTCTGGGTTGGAGAGTGGAGGATGGTAGATTTCCATAGCCAAGGTCCAGGTTCAGAGAGGGTAGAATGGTCAAGGGACGAAGCCGGGGGCAAAACGTAGGAGAGTGTAGGAATCCGAAGAACAGCCAAAGGTCAGGACAGGAGAGAACAGACAGGAAAAGGCCAAGCAGGGATCAAGACACAACGAAACAGCAGCAGTGAGCACAATGCATAAACGGGTTTATGCTCAGCAAGGAAGGACAGACAGGAGTAGGTATATATGGAGGAAGGATCCAATTACCTTGCAGGGGTGTGATCCGGTCCTCCAATGATGTCAGGGAGGTAATTAGCTGAAACAGCCTACAGGTCAGGCTTCCCTGATAACTAATTGGGTGCCGGGCAACCCGCGCGCGTGTGCGATGCGCGGCGCGGAGCGCTGACATCACGCGGACGTGCGGCCGAGATTCCTCCCTGTGGGAGGCGCTTACGTCTCCCTTCAGAGCGTGCACGCACCGGCTTGGCAATGCGCGGGCGCGTGGCTCTGCCGTGTGACGCGTCAGCCGGGCGGGTTCCGGCAGGGGTTGCGGCGGCTGTTACACCCTTCCCCCCCTGTCTAGTATTCAATGAACTTCCAGTTAAGAGATATAAAAGGGGAACTGGATCTACTACTGTGGCCCTAGCTACTAGTACTTCTGACAGAAAAATGGATAATGTTGAGAATAATATTGAGAATAATATTGAGAATATTAATAACACTGTCAGTTCTAGGGAAACAACAGGCCTACCACCACCACTGACACCAGTGCCAGCTTCCGCTGTTCCTGTTACTTCTGCCAACAAACCTACCATTATTAAGTCAGTTGCAAACGGCACATCCTTATTGTCACAGACAAACAAATGTAATACTGCTAAAGAAGCTCTGACAGTGCTATTACTAGATACGGAAGAGCTGTTAAAACAGTCAGATGTGGAAGTGGGAGAGTCACAATCACAGGGGCTTGATGACTTTGAGGAGCAAGGGGGTGGACTTGATGATTCATCCATTCAAGTATCACTTGTTATGAATGAGGATTCAGGTGATGAGGACGATGTTGCTGAAGCTGTTCAAGACTGTGATTTAACTGGCACTGGTAGTGGTTTTGGTGGTGGTGGTGGGGCCGGGGCAATGAACAATATGATAATGTTTCTGATAAAATTGATGATAATGTGATTGAATCTGTATTTTCCCAACCATGCAGAACAATCACAAGTAAAGTGAACACTCAAAGCAGTAATAACAATAACAATAATAATAATAGTAATACAGTAATAATAACAACAACAACAACAAACCTGTATATTCATTATTTAATAAACATAAGGACACATCATCAATAACATCATGAACTTGAATATTTCCTTCTTCCTCATCAGCATCAGCAACAACACCCTCTGTTACACAGACCTCTTCATCACTACGACAATTGACCAATTGTGGTGCTGGTTGTGATGATGTTGACCCCCCCGCCCCCCACGGCCAACACCCCCACCTGCAACAACCACACCACCACACCACAACATAGACAATCACAATGACATTTACAAGTTTGTCCAAGAACACCAGTTATGTCTCCGGTTGTCCATGCTTTCAATATAACAAGCTATTGTGTGGTGTTATTTTAAACTCAAAGGGTCTGGTTACAGCTACATGTTGCTTATGTAGAATAGTTGTGCAAAGGGGTAGACTAGGTACCCATCTTGGCACTTCTTCTTTAGGAGATCCCATGGTCAGACACTATCAAAGTGTCTGGCAACCTTAGATAGCCAGGATAAGACAAAGGGGGGTTGCAGCAATCAGAAAACATGACACCTGACACCTGGTTTTTTTTTACAGAGTGGAGCACCAGTTTGTCAGATGCTGAGATTCCCTATTCAGAATTTCATGTCCCACTGAGCCCCTATGTTTTTAAAAGTTCTGGAGTATGGACCGGTACCCCTTTTTAAGGCCTTTTCATGTCTCATTTTCTGAAGGATGCAGAGTTGTTGGCTGAATCAGTGCCAATAATATCTTTTATTATATTCCACTCCGGAGTCCAGAACAGTCCCCTGTTGTACTCCTTTCGAAGCCTTTTCCCTCAATGTTCATTGGGAACTCCCCTTCCAAACACTGCTTTCTAGTCTTAAATAACCAGCTTGGCTAATGTCAGGAGCAGATTAGCGACTGGTGACTGAGGCAGTCCCTAGACTTATTGCACAGAACACTGACCATCTCTCAAGCGGCTTTATCGACAGTATTGGGCAAATGTTTGAGCAGACATCTGAAGCGCGAGTCCCATGGGAGAGGGAAATGTAAGCCGCAGCACCAATTTCTGCTCAGGTCAACGATGCAGAAATAAGCCCAGGTATGCTAGTAGGAGACAGATACTCTACTGTTCTGATGAGCTAGCACACTCCTGAAAGATCTGCTCTGAGGCCTGATTGAGGTGCTGGGCCTGGAAGTCTCTATTCCTGGATTCTGATGGTGTTTCTTCATAGCCCAAAAGGGACCCAAGGCAAAATCAAAAGTTGACACAAAGAGCCTATTAGACTGTTGCTATACATAAAATAGTACAGTACTACTATGTTCTCTACTCCGGAGTATACTCCTGCTTCCTCTAAAACAGGGCAGACGGTTCCTGAGGCACGCTCACAACAGGGGATGAAGCAGTTAAAGTACTGTACTAGGCCTACTCCGGCGCCTGGTACCAAAAGGAAAATTCACTGGTACATCAACCACTGCTGAAGCTCTTCCACCTGCACTGCTAACACAGCCTGACAAAGTTAATCTCCTCAGTCTCACAGGAGGGAAATTGGCAGAGCCCCTCCTGCCACCACTCATAATAAAAAAAAAATTCTAACAAATTAAAAAACTAAGGGAAAATAATAATTTAACAAAATAGGAAGAAGAAAAAAAAAATCAACAACTTACTGTGTCTATCACTTTCTCTCTCTGCTTTCCCCACACCAACATCGGTGTGCAGGCAAGAAGTGGGAGTCGCATTTTATACCTCCGGCTCGGATTTTTAACGGTGGATTAACCCACCAGCGTTTTTTTAAATCGTACTTTTTTTTTACAATCCGACATAGGATTAGAAATAAACGCAGTCTGCCAACTGGATTTACGTTAAATCCAACATCAGATTATTTAAAATTTGAGAGCCGAGCCTCGTACGGGGATTTAAAATAATCGGATTAAAATTAGTGCAATCCGTAGTCAGATTTTAACGCATGGATTGGATTTTGAATGAAAACCCTAGGAAAATCCGCGAAAGGCATTTGGACCAGTTTGCCTATCTCTAGAGGCAGTCCATAAACCATTTACACCTAATCAATATTGATGCCCCAAAATGGGATTACAGACACAGGGTAAATTCTCTTCTGCCAATAGAACTCGATCTCGCCTAGCAATATTCTGAAAAAAGTAAGTAACCACAAACCTCCCCCCCCCCCCCCATCCCCTTTTGGACCCACAAAGAAAAAAATCATCTAAATGGCTCTATCAAGACCCAACTCAGTTTTCACCACTCATTCTAGAAAATAGCTATAAAGGTCAAAATAAGATTAATTTAAAACTGTCCCTCAAAACAGCAAACCAGATGGAAAGATTCTGGATGCAATGGTAGCAACCTACAGCAAAAGTCGACTCTATGTCAGCCTTATCCATAAGAACTCCTTTGCCCCAAGAGTATTGCTCCCTGGATACGATAGAAGGGATTCCATCATTCACAGAGCCACCTTCAGGGAAAAAAAAGACGATGGATCAGACAAAAAGACCCTGGTCCCTCCACAGCACAAGATAGTTTCCCTAGGATGGGGAGGACTGGGGAGCTAAAGGGTATGGGATACACAATGAAGGGGGAAAAAATACATGATTTCATAGTTGTTCACTGTCTTTTCAATGAAGATATCATACACCATATGTGGAATACGCCTTAAAGTTGCAGTTCGGGCAATATCCTGCATGTGTGTTTTTTTTAATAAATCAGTTCTGTAGTAAGAAAAAATACTTTTAGCATTGTGGCAGGACGGCCTGTAGCCGAGGTCAGGGAAAAGTCCACACGTATAGTTTCAGGATAAATAAAAACGTTCAGTGGCTTTATTTCTCCACAGTAACATAACATGCGGGTACACTGTCCCTTTAACAAAATAAATCCTGCTCCACTTTGGGAGAAAAACTGACTAATAACACAGCAGACCTATCTAGCAGGCTGGCTGGCTAAACCAGAACCAAACCATAAGGATACTTTAAGCAGTCAGTAAACAAATGAATAATCCTTACTTTAGTTGAAGTAGTCTTTGGTGAAATCCCTCTGGCTAAGGGCTCACGCAGCAGTGTGCTTTTCTCTCTCTCTCTTTCTCTGGCAGCTACTGCCAGTCACATGATCCTTTATCTACCTTGCTGGCTCTCAGGTGTCAGCTAAAGAGTTCTGATTTCCTAACGTCCACCTGAGTTAACCCTTATGAGTGCTGGATGAAGCACTCAGACATATGTCTCCCAGGCGTAACTGATAGGAGTTGACTTCACTCTGTCACAAGCATTTTCTGTTTTTTCTGTTTTTAAAAAAACAACTTTGAAAGACCAATTTTCTTGTATTCTATTTTAACAAGCATTTGCTAAAGTACTGCCCCTTCATGTCCTGTCACAAGCCCTGGCACACCCCTTTGTCAGCCCTGCCCTCCCTCTTGCACATGTCAGTGCAGGATTGCTCATGAAAATTCATGAGCTTCCACTGACTGACAGAAGCAGATGAAAAACATATGCCATATCTAAAGATGTCGCCAAATTTCGCCGATACATGGAGAACGAATTGACTGGCAGCTATACAGTTCTTTAGGTAATTAGAGATTGCCCACATGAAACTATTGAATTAAAAAAATAAATTAAAAAAAAAAGACTAAACTGCAGCTTTAAACAAGTATCTATAATATGGAAAACTCCTCATAGGTCTGTAGAGGATAGCGCTGAGCTAGGTTCTAACTCTGTATAGAGTATGCATGAGCCATATTCATCCCAATGCAAATGTTTACCTCTTTGCCAATATATAGCAATCATGACAGCCCAACAGTAATAAAATGAGTTTTACTCACAGACAGGTGGACATCCGTTTGTAGTGTCCTTGGATAATGAATCAGGAGAACCCTCACTTGTACGGTATTGATCCTGTGTGTGAAGTGCAGAAGATAGAGAGCAAGGAGAAAAATTGTCTGGATACCAATGCTTCGCACCACAAAGTATCTCCTCTACTTTGTGGTGCGGTAAATTGGCATTCTGTCAGTTTTTCTCCTTGCCCTCCACAGCACAACACAACACCTAAAAAACCCTGAAATAGCAATAAAGCAGAAGATCAATTGGGATAGTTGTCGAGCCAAGGTAGTACTGTGGATGCGGTCACAGTGCCTTTTGAAACCCACACTGAATGTTTTGTTGAGAATGGCTTTGTTTTTTTTAAAGCACTCTGCAACTGGGAGGCTCCCTAAACTGTGTGAACAATCGTGTCTGAATCGACAGAAAGCTGACCACCTGCATGTGCCTTAATTGATGGACCAGCAGACACCTGTTTAGCTGCTGACAGCCCAGTCTCCTGAACTGTGCCTGAATGTCTAAGAAAGGGGGAAAACAGGTGCTGCAACATCATTAAAAAAAGCCACCACTCCATATCCTTGTGATCCCAATCAATTTGAGGCTGGACGGCCATGAGCCCCCATACACTAGCTTCCAACTGGTGTCCAGATATTTGAACAAAGAAGAACATTTACTCTGATCCTTTTCCTCAATGACACTCGCCAAAATAGTGAATCCCTGTAGCCAATTCCCAAAGGTCTTGTGAACTAACTTATTAGCATTCTCAATTTTTCCCCTTTAATAAAGTGGCCCAGCCCTTCCGGGATCAAGGTCAGGCTAAGAACAAATTCAGCTTTTCATATATGGTCTTTAATTGATATGGGCAAATGTATCCCCAGGGGATTAAATGTCTGTAGCCATGGCTGGTCCATGTTATACTTTCTGCCTCCTGTCACGTAAGTCCTAGTAGCTACAGGCAGTGTCAGTCTATAATGTGGGGTTTACCCCCCCCCCCCCCACTCATGCTGCCTCTGAGTGACAGGGTGAGGTGAACTGGGTCTGTGTACAGCCAATCATGGTGCAGACCTTGTGCCCTCCCCTCTGTGCCTTAGGGAGGAAGTACTCTAAATTATAGTCAGTCCAGCTCTTCCCCTCCTGGGGTAGAGACATGCAGTCCAGCTCTCCTCCTCCTGGGGCTGTCTGCAGTTAAAGATCTGAACAGAGTGCCAGGCCTCAAGACTGCAAGAAGGCCGGTACCATTGAGAGGTCTGGGACCTATCCTAAAAACCCATGCATTCGCTGTAATAACAACTGCAGTGGCTGCTACAATAAAGGATCGTGTTTTATATACCCTTGCCTAAGTTACAGTCTATTTGGTAAGGGTATGAAGTAAGACTGTCATGATGAGGACTGTCTCCAGAGAAGAACCTGAGGATCACCAAAAGCCTGTACTGTTTCCCCTTACCATCGCGGACGCTCATCTCTCCTGAACCCTCACAGGTAACAAGCACCATGACACCTGTAGCTTTAACAAGATCTCCCAGAGGGGAGGAGGAGGGGGGGAAACAGCACTTCATGTCATTTAAGTAAAAATCCCTATAGCTTGCACCCAGAATCCCCACTGCTCTCTCAGGCATTTTGTCACTGCTCATTATTCTCATTCCACCTGTCAGCCATGTTGATGACACATTAGGAACTTCCCTCGCCAAATTGTAAACCTTATTAACTGCCTCCCAACTAAATAACTTGCTTAATTAATGAGGGGAGGGTGGGAATAAGTTTGTCAGCTTCAATGTAACTTTTTCCTCTCAGACAGCCATGCCCTGTTGCAACACATGAAGCCCACCAGCATGTTGATAGAAACTTCAGGATAAATTGGCAGAAGAAACTCATCAATGCCTTCATTAAAATCCAAATTCTTACCAGTCCATGCACTCTCCTCCTCAACCAGATGCTGAGGTGATGCAGGCCGCCGAGCATGATTCCCAGCAAGACCCCCATGTGGTCTCCTCTTGCTCTAACTGAAGTGACAGGTGGCGTGGCCTGGTCCTCTGTAAAACAACCCTGTATGGCAACTATAATCCCGCCCACAGAGTTTACCGTCCCACATCTGCATTAACTCTCTCCCTGCCATCTAACCAATATTTATACTGAGAGGGGAGAGGCAGGCTCGCTAGCCATGTCGTCCTTGCCCGAGCACATATATGTTTATGCTTAATCTTCAAGCACATTTCCCCACAATGGCTAATTGAATTTTGGTGACGTGTCTCAAAGATCTTAATGACTTGGCACTAGGTGTTGTGTTTCCAACCTGTGGTGCGAGCACAACAGGTTGAACAACAATTTCTACAAGTTGTTATCCATTGCCACACCCCAGGGGCTTCTTAGCCCCATACTCATTGGGCCATGATGCCTGCCTCTCAGTTCTTGAGAGAAGTTTGGTTCCATTCATTTGATGGATTTGAACTCTTTTGCAGAACAAGAGACTGATTGACTAGGGTCATAAGTCTCAGGTTGCTGTGGAAGATAGAAGGACTGAAACAAAGAGAATACCAAATGAATATTGACATAAAACTTAATTGTGTGGTTT
Organism: Ascaphus truei; assembly: GCF_040206685.1. Classification (NCBI taxonomy): domain Eukaryota; kingdom Metazoa; phylum Chordata; class Amphibia; order Anura; family Ascaphidae; genus Ascaphus; species Ascaphus truei. The sequence goes on from NC_134489.1 coordinate 72,539,648, forward strand.
AAATGCAACAATAAACTACAACTACAAGGAAGACATAGGATACAATTAACCAAGGCATAGGACATGTCACACTGTATTTTTTCGTTCTTTAGTACATGGTACATATACAGCAGCTTTGTAAATTATGCCCATTGTCTTTTACAGTAGCTTATTTAAAATCAGAGATCCTTAGTTTCATCCACACTGTTTATGACAGTTTCTGCTATACTGTAAATTCATATAATTGTGTTATCCCAGCTATGTCTTTGGGGTCTTATCATTCCATTACAGATGTGAATCAGTTTCCGAGATTGCATTTGCAATTTTAAATCGAAGGCAACTTCTATGACTCTGAAAGTGCAGTCATGCCAAAGGAATTAATCAGTGACAGCTAAGAGGCATGCATTTAGAATCAATTTTATTAGTACAATTGGCAATAGATCAATTTAACTTTATAGTCTATGTTTGGAATCAATTTTAGTTTTGAAGTTCAGAGTAGATTTGTTTGAAAGATCAGCCATCATTTAGCTATTACTCATTACTCTTTTGTAGATTGATTCATTATCTTCTACCCAGTGGAACCATTATGGTTCTTTTTATGGCTAGAGTTATCTTACAGGGAGATACTCATGTAAGATCAAATTGAAGCAAGTGAAACAATTTGCTGATTGCTTTAGGGGATTTATGAGTTTCTTCTCAAGCAATTATGTGACACTGTTTACTTTACAGATTTATTTCACAATTGAACATACTCTGCCAAGGGTCAGGGTAAACGTTTACTTTCACCAAATGTATGTAATAGAGAAAATACAATTTTTATGCTAACAATGAAAGAGCTATAGCATTTTTCAAAAGACCTGTTGCGGATATGGTTGTCAAAAGGGTTATTATAACCTTATTTTACCACTAGATGATTAGAAGGTGTGGTGTAGTGGTTGATGTTAATACACAAGGTTACGATTTCTATTTCTACCTTACATGCAGGGGCATAGTCACTAAAGGTCTACAATTTGCCCCTTATTCACTAAGGTAAAAATACAAAAGTTTTATAATGTTATTTTACTCAAGCAAACCTTAGAACCCACAAATTTGGTTATTTTGAGTAGGAAATATATATGAGCGCTGGTGTTTTATCAACCTGGGATAATTATTTAACATATGCATAAAAGGACGAAGGGAAATATGGTACATACTGATATTGGACACTAAGGGCCTCATGCAGTAAGCAGCGGAAAGGCTATTCTCGCCACTTTCCCGCCTAAAAAGCCTATCCGTATTCAGTAACGGGTGAGAAAGTGGCGAGATTAAAAAAAAACGCCAGTTTGTCTGGCGGTTTTTTTTTTTTCGCCGGTGGCGGGGCGAGAAGGCACTTTCCGCCTAAAAATCAAACTTTTTCCGCCACGCTGTATTCTAGTAGAGACGAGTAGCTAAGCGGAGCTATTCGCCTCTCTAGAATACCGTTTTGCTGGTGGATCAGACACGCAAGAAAAAGATGGCAAGTTGCTGCTCAGAGGCAGCGGATGAGTGGCGGATCGGCACTTAGAAAAAATTCAGGCCTTTTTCCTGGCTGGGATTGATGCCGGGGGTCTCCGGAGCTGATACCATTAATATCAGCACCAGAGCCCCCCGGCATGCATCCGAGGCACGAAAAATGCATTTAAAGCCCACTTCATTACCTTAGCGGTTAACCGCTAAGGCAATGAAGGGGTTAAAGAGCCGTGCCAGGTTTATTGTGGGTAGCGGGGGTGGATGAAGGGGGTATTTGGCCCTTGTTGTTTGTTTAGGGCATGCGGGGGGGTTGCAGGTGCACTTAACCCCTTCATGACCGTAGCGGTTAATACCGCTATGGTCATGAAGGGGTTAAGGCCTTCCGCTACCCACACGCAAGCCCTAAACAACCACCGTTGGGGCTAATACCCCCTTCACCCACCCCCACTACCCACAATAATAAAAAATACACACACCAGCCCCACACTAACTAAATATATATATATATATATATATATATATATATATATATATATATAGTCAGGTATGGAGATTAGCACTCACGGTTTTGTTGCAGGAGGCAGATGCTTGTCCCATAGAGAGTATGTAGACATATGGAGACCAGGGGATCCTGATAGCCAAAAAGAGACAGCACACTGCAGGTATGGTATCAAAAAAGTGTATTCAGTAACACAAGGCCGCCAACGTTTCGGTCCTCCCAACGGGACCTTCCTCAGGGGGACCCTGTCTCTTGTTATATACAATTGCCACGCTCAGTAGCTCTCTGGTTGACATAAATATATATTCACTTTGTGGTGGGTGGGGGAGTTTGAGCTTGCTGGGTATCTGTGTTAACCTGCTGTCTCTTTTTGGCTATCAGGATCCCCTGGTCTCCATATGTCTATATATATATATATAAAAAAAACCAACAACACCTATACCCCCCTAACATACAGTATAGTAATGGGCACAATGACTATTATCCACAAATGGATAATAGTGCTGTTGTCCATTTAAAATACATACACAACAATAAAGACATTAAATACATATAGCACTCACCCATGTGCGGCTGCCACGATGAAGGCCATCCTCATCTTCATCCTGCCCATGCACCATCCGCTTCTGCAAAACAGACACAAGAATTAAAACATCCAATGTAATGTCCCCTAACCCCTTAATCACCATAGCGGTTATTAACCGCTACAGTCATTAAGGGGTTAACCCACCATCACCCACATACCCTCCCCCCCAACCCTGAGGCCTAACCACCCTCACCCACTACCCACAGGGGAGTCCTACCAAATACCCTTGGGGCCAATACCCCCTCCCCCAGCACATACAGTACAATAATGTGCCAAATAACTATTATCCACATAGGGATAATACATTATTTGGCCCTTATTAAACACATTAAATACCGTAATGAAGTAAAGAAAATTCTACTAACCTCATCAATAAGAAGGCTCCGTCGCCACCATCATCCTTGGGGTCCGTTGCCAAAATAATAAATAGCCAATACATCTCAATTACATTAACATACCAATGAACCCCTTAATCACCTTATCGGGTACTAACCTCAAAGGTAATTAAGGGGTGAAGCCATCCTGCAATGGCAACACCACTTATGCATAACTTCCTCAATGAATTAAAAACTAATTTCCTACACAAATCTCATGTAATCAATCTGAAGCCTCAAATGCCACTTAAAACATTGCATTTACAGTGTATACATGTAGCATAACATGTAAACTACATGTACACGCTGCAAATCAATGTTAACAATACAATAATCCAACTCAAATAGCCTGACATCACAAGAAGTATATTATATAAGCAAATAAAGTCACCATCAATGAATTAACACACATGAATTACATCCCTAAACAATTAAAATACCATCCATACCAATTACACAATTAACTATAGCTATCGTAACAGAGAACAAGTTCAAAACATACAAAAAAGGACACCAACAATTACAATATACTAAAGCAAGACTCTCCATAACCTACAGTACAGCATAGAAGCCCAAAACTTACATCTCTCTAATAATAAAATACATTTAACACACATCTATGCATAACAGCATAGCCACAATCATTTACAATACAGAAAATCAAGCTTTAACAACACTATCATTTCTTACCCTGTATGTATATATCTCTCTAGACATACATACATACATACATACAGTGGCAAGAAATGATATGCATAAAAAAAAATGAACACATGAAAAAGCAAAAAAAAAACCACAGTTACATTAAATACATTTCTTTATTTAACTTACCATTACTTGGCCCCACCGACTCCCGTTGATCAGCTTACTCACGAACCAATCCACGAACAGGAACCCATAAAATAAAAAACCATAAAATAATAAACATTAAAATAATAAAACACGACAATCCAGGGGTCTTCTAGTTGTAATCCATCTTCATCTGTATTCTTCTACCTTCTTCCGGGGTCTTCTTGCCGTCCGGTGCCACGCCCTGGTCTTCTTTCTTCAGTAGGAGGTCCTTCCTCCTCGGCGTCTGGCTTCAAAATGAGACGACATAGGCTTTTAAAGGCCTATGACATCACATTTTCGTCATATGGTTCCCACGGCCCTGATTGGGCCGTGAAAACCATGTGTTTTGGCCGATGTAAAAAAAAATGATGACGTCACTTAAAGGCAAAGAAAGCACAGCCAATCAGAATGGCTTTGCTTCAATTGCCTTTAAGATGACGTCATGAAAAGACACATGGCCGGACTCACATGGTACGGCAGCAAATCAGAGCGTGGGAAGTCTATCCCTACTCTGATTGGTTCAAGTACCATGTGACAGAGGCTTGGGGAAGAACGGATATGATGTCATTGAAAGCCTGTCACATGGTACTTGAACCAATCAAAGTAGGGATAGACTTCCCACGCCTCATTTACAATTCTCCACATGCAGTAATGCTAAAAATAGCGGATTTCGCCCATTTCTGCATATGGAGAATAAAACTCTCCATTATCCTACTTTTTATTCCCTTCTCCAATTTTAAAAAGCGCTGCTCTCTGCATAGGCCCCAAAGTCATTCATGTAAAAACAATGATTCAATAGTATATGCATGATGAAAGGTATAAAACAAGACACACATGGTCAAATCTCACGGATATTTAGCACTCTGATTTTGCCTATCTGAGCATGTGTACATTGTTCTATAAACAAGGAGTTTCTTTTAATAGCTTTAGTGATCGCAGTCACTTGTACTTCTGCGTTATAACTTGGAATTGCAAATTATTAATTAATACATCATTTTGTGCTGCACAAAATAATTTTTTAGACCAAAAGATCTCGTCTTTTGCATTTCAGTAAGTTTGCCCATTTCTAGTCTGAAAGAGTGGCTCAATAATGAGAACACTACATTTAAAGCAGATGAACTAAAATTGAATCCCGTTGTCAGAGCCGTGGGACCTAGAGCAAGTCAGTTTATACCACTTTGTCCCAGAGTCTTCAAAGCGTGATCCGCTGTATTGCGACTGAATCGGTGATATCTGCCATTAAACTCAATGACAGATATCGCCAATTCGGGTGTAATACAGCAGATCGCACTTCGATGACTCTGGGGCTCAGTAGCAAAATTAGAATGCAAGCTCTTTGGGACAGGGTTAATTTTGCCTGCAGAATTCTATATGCATCGCTGTACAAAGTCGGTGCTATATAAGAAATATATTATGACCGTAAATGTTCAATTAATAGCCTGGGCTACTATTTACAATTTATGTGCTTGTACACGGCTACAATTCAAGCACAGACTACTTTTTAAGTCCCGGCTACAAATTAAATTAAAATAATGCTAAAATAAAGTATAAACTAATGTTTAATATATAAATGAAGAGAAATAAAACATGGATTTTTAACTGTTGTGGAACATAAAAGATTTCAGCTGTATGGGTTATAATACAGTTTTAATACAATACTAATTTAGATAGGTAAATAAAAATATTCTTCTATTAATATTACAACAATTATAAAATACCAGTTTAAAAATGGTCCTGTCAAATACTAGTATAATAAGATGAGCAGCCACTAGCATCTTCTTGATCACAAGCACATCATTTATATTGGTACCCTTACTGAACAACGTAAATAAACAGCACTTGTACAACGAGCGGTGACAAACTTGTAAACAAGCTTGCCGTAAGCAGGGGATCCTCCTTTGATTTTGACATTCACAGGGAGATTCGGCTAGGTAAGGGGATTCCTCTATCGCCGGCCACTATGTGATACCCGGCCAGCTCATTATGTTTCAGAAGCACTTAACATAAGCCGTGTTTTACAAAGACATCAAGAAAGCAAGCAGAGCCGTTATATGTGTTTTACAATATATCGCAATACAACTTTCAGAAGGAATTACGAATTCCCCTGAGGCTGAAGGCTTCTTTTTAAGAACACAAATGACCCATACTAGAAGCACTTTGAAGTGACCCCAAGAGAAGAGTAAAAAATAAATGTAAATTCATGAAAAAATAATGTATTCCTGAGAGAGATCCATTCAATATATCTAACAATTTCTTAATTTGCATTATGTGCTTGTGTCTGTTTGTATGTAGGTCATGACATTTGTGATGGGGTCATCATACAATTTTACATAGATATTTTAATGTACACGCCTTTTCTCATCCAGTACAGCTAATTGAATTATACTGTACTTGACATTTTTTATGCATTTTTATTTTTACATCCATTGTTTGTCTGTAACACACGTATTAAATTCATCGTCCACAAAATATGTCCATTCCTTATTTTTTAATATCTCTTTATTTGTATTTTCTTGGCTTTTTCCATTCTTTAACAGATACAGTATCACAGTTAACAGCAAACATCTTTTTGATAATAGTAATATTGACACATAGGGCATCATTCTAGTAGGTTTATAACTAAGTAATCAAGCTTTTTGCGCAGTTCCCGATTGATTTGGCAAGTTTGCTATTCAGAAAGCTTTGATAACCGGCCAAAATCGTTCGGGAAGTGCATTTTCCCGAGCGGTCTCGCTCTTGCTCAAACATACCGAGCGGGAGCTGAAAAAAGCAAAATAGCGACATTTTTAAAAGATCACGCTATTCTAGTAGCCCCGATAATATTATCAGGGCTCTGAAATAGCGAGCTTATCCCAGATCTCATCTCGCCACCCCAAGTGTGGTAGGACGGGATTTGAGAGTAGGACTTAGAAAAAAAAATTTCTGCATTGGATTGAAGTTGGGAGTTTCCGGAGCTGATACACATTAATACCAGACCTCCGGACACCCCCGGCTTCAATCAAATGCAATAAAAATACATTTGCAGGCAGCTTCATTACCTTAGCCGCTAACCTCTAAGGCAATGAAGGAGTTACATATTAGTGCCCGGTTTATTGTGGGTAGCGGGGGTGGGTGAAGGTAGTATTTGGCCCATGGTGGGTGTTCAGGCCTTGCGGGAGGCAAGTTACTACTGCTAAGGTAATGAAGGGGTTCACCCTTCCCGCTACCCACCCGGTAGGCATAAACACCCACGGCGGGCCAATACCACCTTCACCCACCCCCGCTACCCACAATAAACATGAAAACAAAATACAGACACAATACTAGCCAACACACCCATTCATTGTCAGTGTGGTTACCTATGCCCTCAATGGGAGCAAAGATAACCCCAATGGGTTAGCTGAAAATTGCCCCATATAACCGATACCCAGCAATCCCCAGGACCTGATACAACACTAGTATCCACAAAGCGAAATATATGCAAAAACAATGACTATTAGTGAAGTGATTCACTATGTTAAGTTAACATTGCCATGTAGACCTTGAATAGATGGTAATAAAAGTAAGAAAAGAGAAGACAGGACAGGAAAATAACAATATGCTAGTTAAATCATACTTAACTGTGGTCTTACACTTAATAACGCCACCTTTAGCTATTACCTAACTAACATAGCGTTACAGTTCTGTGTTAACTACTGTATAACGGAACTCTGTGGATATGCTTTGTATTCTAACACCTCTATATATAGTATAGTAATGCACGGGCTCGTTACTGATGAAAAAGTACTTCACGCATCGTACTGGCTCTGAAGATCCCCGTTAGCACTTAACAAGATGTTAACATCTTGTTAAGTCATTAACGGAGCTCTGTGTATCTACATTATGTTCCTCTAGAGGGAGATCCAACTACAAATGATTCTGAATTGATGAAGAAACTTCTAATGGAAGCACAGGATTAGGGTACCATCACAAAGAAAGAGTTTGCATTTATTTTCAGGCACCCCCCGAATACCAATGCTTTACCCCTTCCCAAAGGGGCACAAAAGGATTAATAATCCCCAAGGCAACCGATCGTGTCAGGTATCGGTTCCATTACCGCAAACTTGTCACAATATGTTAATTTCTTTCTTTTTAGTATTGTTAGCAAACTACCATCATATATTATTTATGGGACAATTTTGAGGTATTTAATTCATTAGAAAATGTTATATGGTATGATCTTGATGGAACCGGTGTTGGCGCGAAACGCGTTGGAGAATTTTTGCCTTCTTTTTATATGGCTAATTAATGAATAATACTTTGTATTCTTTTGCACTCTAGCCTTGAAGTCGTTTTTTGGAAGTGCACTGCCATTTCAATGCATATGAATATGATATGTTAACTATTGGTGAGTAACGTTAGATGTCACGTAACTTTGCACCAGTATACTGTAGATTACAAAGAGGGTATTAAAGTGGCATCATTTTATTTACATTTACATTTAGAGCACATAACTTTTTATTTTTTTTCCAAAGGAAATTTATATAAGATGGTAATACATTTATTTTGGATAACAATTATTTTATGTTTGATGTTTGGTAGGATTTTTTATAGGCAGGTTTGCGGTACTACAATGAGTTCCCGATCTGCACCCAATTATGCAGGCCTGTTTATTGGCTTTTGGGAGTTGGAATATGTTTAGGGAACACATAAATATAGTGAACATATTAATAACAGGTGTTGCTACTGTATATAGAAAATGTTCTGTTAATTTGGTCAGGGACAGAAGATGAAATGTGAAATTCTGTTGAATATTTAAATTCCAATAACAGGAACAGAGTATTTATTATATGGTGAGAATAAACCGAAGAAGATCTGCTTCCTAGATTTGAAGTTAGAATTGATTGATAAGAAAAAAAAAGTGGACATAAATTCGTGTTCTAGTAATCACTGCAAAGGCTGGTTGGATAAGGCTTGTTTTATAGTTGGCGCGCACGCATGTGCTAATGCTCATGCACGTGAATCACACTTTGTGTGTACAGGTCTGTGCTGTGCTGTGAGCGACAGGTGGGCGTGGCTATGACTTCACACCCGGCTTCACACACAACCACAACAAGCTCAACCTGCATCCATTACACACAGTATTATATATGAGAGAGAGATATGATAGAGAGAGTTAGGCGAGTGTGTAAATAAATATATATAAAGATATAAACATATTTAATTATATTAATAACTAAATACACACACACACTCACACACACACACACACACACACACACACACACACACACACACACACACACACACACACACACACACACACACACACACACACACACACACACACACACACACACACACACACACCACAGTTGTGTGAAAAAGAAAGTACACTCTCTTTGAATTATATGGTTTTACATACAGCTGCAGTGCCCATTATTCAAAAAATCACCCGTTGTGTACATCGGAATACCGATGTCATGACACGGGATGTCTTCCAACCTTACCGCCTTAAGACGCGAGTGCGGCGAGTGTGGAAAATGGCATTTTAGAGCTCTGTTTTTTAAACACCTTAAATTGACACAGTAGTACAGTAGCACAGTACTGTACACATTACAATTCATTAATTTCATTGCACCCAAAGAAACAGAATCCATCAACAAAGCAATCGCGATAAGCGCGTGTGCCTTGGCTGCATGCATGCTGGGTGGAGTACAGCAGAGCACACGAAATCGGCGCCGTGATTTGTTTGAATAACGGCCGCTGCAGCTGTATCAGGACATAATAACAATCATCTGTTCCTTAGCAGGTCTAAAAATTAGGTAAATACAACCTCAGATGAACAACAACACATGACATATTACAACGTGTCATGATTTATTTAACAAAAATAAAGCAAAAATGGAGAAGCCATGTGTGAAAAACTAAGTACACCCTTAATGCTTCCATAGGACTTAAGATGCTAAATAGCAGACAGGTGCTGCTAATCAAATGCCCTTGATTAATTGATCATCAGCAACTGTGACCACCTCTATAAAAGCCAACGTTTTAGCAGTTTGCTGGTCTGGAGCATTCAGGTGTGTGTTAACACAATGCCAAGGAGGAAAAACATCAGCAATGATCTTAGAGAAGCAATTGTTGCTGCCCATCAATCTGGGAAGGGTTATAAGGCAATTTCCAAACAATTTAAAGTCCATCCTTCTACAGTGAGAAAGATTATTCAAAATTGGTAAAAACATTCAAGACAATTGCCAATCTTCCCAGGAGTGGATGTCCCAGCAAATTCACCCCAAGGTCAGACCGTGCAATGCTCAGAGAAATTGCAAAAACCCAAGAGTTACATCTCAGACTCTACAGGCCTCAGTTAGTATGTTAAATGTTAAAGTTCATGACAGTACAATTAGAAAAAGACTGAACAAGTATGGTTTGTTTGGAAGGGTTGCCAGGAGAAAGCCTCTTCTCTCTAAAAAGCAGCACGGCTTAGGTTTGCAAAGTTGCATCTGAACAAACCACAAGACTTCTGGAACAATGTCCTTTGGACAGATGAGACCAAAGTGGAGATGTTTTGCCATAATGCACAGTGCCACGTTTGGCGAAAACCAAACACAGCATATCAGCACAAACACCTCATACCAAATGTCAAGCAAGGTGGTGGAGGGGTGATGATTTGGGCTTGTTTTGCAACCACAGGACCTCGGAAACTTGCAGTTAATGAATCAACCATGAACTCCTCTGTATACCAAAGTATTCTAGAGTCAAATGTGAGGCCATCTGTCCGACAGCTAAAGCTTGGCCGAAATTGGGTCATGCAACAGGACAATGATCCCAAGCACACCAGCAAATCTACAACAGAATGGCTGAAAAAGAAAAAAATCAAGGTGTTGCAATGGCCCAGTCAAAGTCCAGACCTCAACCCGATTAAAATGCTGTGGCTGGACCTTAAGAGAGCTGTGCATAAACAAATGCCCACAAACCTCAATGAACTGAGGCAGCGTTGTAAATAGAGTGTGCCAAAATTCCTCCACAACGATGTGAGAGACTGATAAAGTCATACAGAAAACGATTACTTCAAGTAATTGCTGCTAAAGGTGGTTCTACAAGCTATTGAATCATAAGGTGTACTTGGTTTTTCACACGTCGCTTCTCCATTTTGGCTTTATTTTTGTTAAATAAATCATAACACGGTGTAATATGTCATGTGTTGTTGTTCATCTGAGGTTGTATTGTAATTATTTTAAGACCTGCTAAGGAACAGATGATTGTTATTATGTCCTGAAATGTAAAACCATAGAATTCAAAGAGGGTATACTTTCTTTTTCACACAACTGTATATATATATATATATATATATATATATATATATATATATATATATATATATATATATATATATATATATATATATATTTATATATATATATATATATATATATATAATTTTTTTTTTTTTTTTTAAGTTATATATATTGTGACAGAAACCAGGGGATGGTAATAAAATTCCATATATAGGGCTCCCAGGATACTGAACAGTTTCTATCCTGTTTGGCCTGGGAGTGCAGCCTCATAATACATTCACTCCATCCCACAGTTTGGCAAGAGCCTGGTTCCTCTTCCCTCTCCCCAAGAGCCTGGAGACAAGAAGTCTGCTGGAAGCAGAGAGGGGTAAAGCCTCTCCCCAAACAGGTTAAACCATTCTGTTCCTTTTTGTCTAAAACTGCAAAGTTCCTTATTTTGTTGTTGGAAGTGGAAAAGCCACTTCAACCCTGAGTCAGGGAAAACCTAAGTTAAGTTATTGCTCAGGTGAGAAGGCTTTTGTTTTGCTTGTGTTTCTTGTGTATGCAGTGTGGCAGTCTCAGTGCCTGGGACTGAATAAACCAGGCATAGCCTGTTTAAAGGAACAGCACGTGACGCCTCGTCATTTAACCTACCCTAAAAGACCGTGTTCTAACAGTCCCGGACAGACGGCGGAGCCCTGGAGTAAGCCGTTTGTCACAATATATATATATATATATATATATATATATATATGTGTGTGTTCGACAAACCTATACATTTGCACGCCCCGGGCGAGTGGATTTAACATCGTGGCGAGCTCCTATTGGCCCAAGCAGCACACGTGTGATACTAGGTGGCGAGTAGATTTTTTTGTTCGGCGAGTAGATTTTTTGATGATTTGTCGACCACTGTGTATATATATATATATATATATATATATATATATATATATATATATATATATATATATATATATATATATATATATATATATATATATATATATATCTCAAAATGGAAATCAGATATGAATGCACCGTGGTTATATAGGCCTTGAAAATAATGCAACATTAACAACATTTTGCTCCCGTAAAAAGCCTTTCCCTTCTGCGCAAAATATACAAAGTAATTGCAACCTTTACTGTGATTGGATAATAGAGTGTGACGTGCAATGGCAGTAGCGCGAAAAGATACTTTTCATGTCTTTCCTTCGATCTGTCGGCTCAACGCGCACTACCGTGTGTGCGCGAGGCTGAAGTATAGAACGCCAGGCCTGGACACAGCCAATTCTAATTTACGCGCACACACACGGTAGCGCACACACTATATTACACACCTAACTTCACCTAAGGCCAGTTCTTGAGTGAGAAGAAATTGGTCAAGGGACAATGACTTTGACAAACAGGCTCAAATTTCAGATAAAAGGTTTCAGGAGAAGGGATAGTGAATAAAGCTCTATAGTAGATTGGTTCCGTCTACTTCAGCCTAAAGATAAGATTGATAACAATAGAAAGATAATAGAAAACTCTAACTTTATTAGTACTTACAAAAGCTTTGGTTCAAGAAAAACACATATCTCTTTTAAAGACAGATCCAATTTTGGTTCAGAAACTGAGAAGACACCTAAGGTCTACTTTAGGAAAGCGACAAGTCTGAAACAGATATTGGCTCCTAGTAGTTTAATAAATGTGAGAAATAGGAATCAAATGGATAATTCCATGCCATCACACTGGGAATTATCCACATGGAAGATGCAATATGACTAAATATATGATAAAAGTAAGTCTGTAATATTCCATGTGATACAACAAGAAATAGAAATGTTAAAAGTCAATCATTTAAATTGTAATCATGTGGTTAATATGGTTATCTGCCCTTACCAGTTAAACCCAGAATTAGGGAACCTATTTATGGAATTAAATATGTTAAGAAAGCAATTCAGGGAGTGAAAAGTGTATCCCAACTGTACACATATTTTATTTTATTATTTATAAAATATTTTACCAGGAAGTAATACATTGAGAGTTACCGCTCGTTTTCAAGTATGTCCTGGACACAGAGTTAAGACAAATAATACATGGTTAAAAATACAGTTACATAATGAGCAGGATATACATTATATACAAGACATTGCATGCACAGTTAAAGAAAATATATGTTATGGGCGTATGTAACAGTTACAGACCAGATTAAAATGTGAGACAGCCTTAAATTTGAAAGAACTTAAAATGGTGGTGGATGTGAGAGTCTCTGGTAGGTTGTTCCAGTTTTGGGGTGCACGGTAGGAGAAGGAGGAACGTTCGGATACTTTGTTGAGCCTTGGGACCATGAACAGTCTTTTGGAGTCAGATCTCAGATGATAGGTGCTGCATGTGGTAGGGGTGAGGAGCTTGTTCAGGTAGCTGGGTAGCTTGCCCATGAAGAATTTAAAGGCAAGACAGGAAAGGTGAACTTTGCACCTAGACTCTAGTGATGACCAATCTAGTTCTTTGAGCATATCGCAGTGATGTGTGTTGTAGTTGCATTGGAGAACAAAACGACAAATTGAATTGTAGAGGGTGTCAAGTTTGCTAAGGTGGGTTTGAGGTGCCGTGCCATATACTATGTCTCCATAGTCAATAATTGGCATTAGCATCTGCTGTGCAACACGCTTTCTGACCAGGAGACTTAGGGAGGATTTGTTCCGGTAAAGTACACCTAGTTTGGCATAGGTCTTGGTTGTCAGGGTATCAATGTGCATCCCGAATGTTAAGTGGGAGTCAAACCATAAGCCCAGGTATTTAAAACTGGTAACAGGAGTTAGGGTGGTGTTAGCGTTGGTTCTAATATGGAGCTCAGTCGCTGGAAGCGTTAAGAATTTAGTCTTGGTCCCAAATACCATTGTTACAGTCTTGTCAGTGTTTAAAAACAGTTTGTTTTGGGAAATCCAGTTTTCGAGTCTCAAAAAGTCAGACTGAAGTATGTGTTGATGGTCAGAGAGGCTATGGCTGTGTGCATATAGGATTGTGTCATCTGCATACATGTGTATTGAGGCTTCCTTACGAGCTGTGGGAAGATCATTAATGAACACTGAAAGAGTAGGGGCCCCAGAACAGAGTCTTGCGGGACACCACAGGTGATATCCAGGGGGTTGGAGTTAGAGCCTGAGATGGACACATGTTGGGATCTTCTTGATAGGTAGGACTGAAACCAGTTTAAAGCATGCTTCCCTATTCCAGAGCTCTGGAGTTTGTTAAGCAGGATAGCATGATCAACTGTATCAAAAGCCTTTGCAAAATCTAGGAATAGTGCACCAGTGAGTTGTCCCCGTTCCATTCCACACTGGATTTCATTGCAAACTTTTAGCAGGGTAGTTACGGTGGAGTGTTTGGGACGAAACCCAGACTGGAATTGGCTAGGGAAATTTGTCTTGGTGTAGTAGCCGTTTAATTGGGAGTGGACACATTTTTCCATGACTTTGGATAGAATTGGGAGAAGTGAGATTGGTCTGTAGTTTGAGACAGTGTTTTTGTCCCCATTTTTGAAGATTGGGACAACTCTTGCAGTTTTCCAGGTCTTAGGGATATGGCCTGCAGACAGGATAGAGTTGACTATGGAAGCAATTGGTTTGGCAATGGCTGGGGCACCATGTCGTAGGAACCTAGATTGTAGCAAGTCAGGTCCGCATTGGCTGCTTAGTTTTAGTTTGAGGAGCGCTTGTGTAATCTCCTCTTCAGATACTGGGCCAAATTGTAAATTGTGGGCAGTGTTGGGAAGGGGTGGGGCTATGTGGGCACTCCCAGGGTGAGATTCAGGTTTGTGGTTTGGGCTGCGTTTCGCTAATAAGTTAGTGGCACACCCCACAAAGTAATCATTAAATGCATTTGCAATGTTAGTGGGGTTTGTCAGAGTAATATCCCCCTTAGTGATATTACTTGGTTGTTGATGGTTAGGAGGCTGGAATATATTGTTGATAACCTTCCAGAAGTTACTGTAGCTGGGCTTGATGTGTTTTGGTGGAGATTATCAGAGTAATATTGTGCTTTTGCGTGCCTTGTTTGCCTTGTGCACATGTTCCGCAGGCATCTGTAGTGATTGAGATCCTTGGTAGTGCCAGTTACTTTGTAGCTTTACCACAAGGTATCCCTGAGCTGGTAGATTGCAATAAGGTCAGTTGTAACCCATGGAAGATGGGCCCCCCGTACCCTTACTTTGCGTAGTGGAGCATGGGTATCGCAGAGTTTTAAGAACTCGGATTGGAAATAGTCGAGCGCAGAATCGGGGTCGGGAATTAAATCGATTCTGTGCCATGGGCAGTTGGTAAGGTCATCCAGAAACTGTTGTGGGTTAAAGTTTTTAAATGTTCTAGTGAGGAGAACTTTAGGGCTTGAATGGGGCGTTTTAATTTTCCTTACACAGTACACTATTGCATGGTCACTGAAAATGTCCGGAAGGATGCCAGAGGATTGGATTCTGCTGGGGTTTGAGGAGAGAATCCAGTCTAGCAAGGAATGGTTATGCGATTTCAGGTTTGTCCGTGTGGGTTGGGAAATGAGTTGTGATAGGTTAAGTGACTTGAGTTGTATCTGGATTTTATGGTTTTTAGGGTCAAGCCAGTTGAAGTTGAAATCCCCAAGAACTAGCAGCTCACTCTTCTCGTTCAGAGAGGAAATGGAGCCAAGAAACTGGGTGATATCAGCCAGGGATTGTAGAGGGGCTTTAGGGGGGCGGTAGATGCCAGCGAGCAAGATGGGCTTAGAAAAGGGGAGGCAGATTTTGCCAACTAGAATTTCAAAAGAGCGTGGGCTTGGGGGGCAATTTAACAGTGTAAATTGTAATGTGTCTGCAATATAAAATAACACCCCTCCTCCTCTCTTGGACCTATCTCTCCTAAAAATGGAGTATCCCTGAATGGCGATATTTGCATCAGGGGTTTTATGGGTTAGCCATGTTTCTGTAAGAACGATGGCTTTGGGTTTATGCATAAGGCACCATGCCCTTAGTTCGTCCAGTTTGGGCAGCAGGCTCCGAATATTTATATGGGCGACAGACAGCCCTTGTTGGAATTTAAAGGTGGAATTCTCAGGGGCATGGGACAGACTTGAAATGGGAGGACCTGGGTTAGGTTCAATATCACCTGCTAAAGAGAGTAATAGTATGAGCAGAAATGTGGGTAGTTGTTTGCAAGTTGTAGATTTGTGGTGTTTGCCATTAGAGTGAGCAGTGGTTGGTGTGCTGGTTTTTAGAGTTCTCCACCAACATTCAGTAGATAGTGCAAGGCTTTTGAGTAGTCCAGGGTGTATGGTGATGTTGGGTGTGGGCCAGGATGGAGGAGTTTGTAGTGGATAGAGGGAGTAACATCTCCATGAGGCCAGGAGAAAGAAAAAAGGTAAGTTACATAGCAGATTCATGATGCTAGAGGTAGGCAGTGATGCAAGGAGCTGTTGTGAGTGTGTGCAGACTAAACAGCAGGGTGTGCCTGTTCCTTGTCAAATGTTTTGCTGCATTGCAATGCTAGTCAGTTCTGGGTTTCAGTGGGCTGAGTGGGTGTGGGAGGTATTTTGTGCAGTCAGTTTTGGGAGAGGCTGCAGTGAAATAAGTTGCAAAGGGGTGTGGGGTTAAAATATGCAGTGTAACAAGCATGGGATCAAAGTGTGGTCATATAAGCTCACCGTTTGTTGCCTTGAGTAAGAGAGTTGGCAGAAAGGATGCAGTCCCCAGTCACTTCTAGTCAAACTATAGTCTAACTATTATTGTCACTTAAAATGATCACTTTAAATGCATCAATCTTAAGATGCCAATGCAAGGGGAATATGTGTTTTATACATCTAAAGCAGTCACATGACCCTCCCCCCGCCCCAATAAATCAGCTTGTTCCAGTTGGTCAATTAACAGCACAGAGTTAAGAGGGGGAGAAAAAAAAAAAAAAACACCTTTTGATATTCAAACATACCAAAATATTCACTGCTTAAGGCCACTGAGTAAATCTTTTAAACAGGACTTACACATCAAGGGACATACCAAAATATTCACTGCTTAAGGCCACTGAGTAAATCTTTTAAACAGGACTTGCACATCAAGGGACATACCAAAATATTCACTGCTTAAGGCCACTGAGTGAATCTTTTAAACAGGACTTGCACATCAAGGGACATACCAAAATATTCACTGCTTAAGGCCACTGAGTAAATCTTTTAAAGAGGACTTGCACATCAAGGGACATACCAAAATATTCACTGCTTAAGGCCACTGAGTAAATCTTTTAAACAGGACTTGCACATCAAGGGACATACCAAAATATTCACTGCTTAAGGCCACTGAGTAAATCTTTTAAACAGGACTTGCACATCAAGGGACATACCTGTGAAGAGATTGCAATTAGATCCATGTCATATCAGCTGATGTTATTTGTCTTGCATGAAGAAAGTAAGTATATTAACTATAGTCTATAGGCTAACTATATTTATCACTTAAAATGATCACTTTAAATGCATCACTCTTAAGATGCCAATGCTTCCTTGCCAATGCAAGGGGAATAAGTCCATTTTATGGAGATACATAACAGTGATGTAAGTGTTTTAGAATTTAGAGCATGGGTGCGCAAACTGGGGCGGGCACAAGATTTTCTGGTGGGTGGGTCGCGGTTTTTACAGTCCCAGTGCACTTCCCCAAAGCAGTTAAATTAAATGCCGGGGGAGCGCAAGCGAGGCCTTTGTATGTTCCCTTACCTGATCTCCGATGGTTTCTGACGCCGCAGGGTCACATGATGTTGCGTTGCCATGGCAATGCAACGTCACATGATGTTGTGACAGCAGAAGACGCCTGAGAACATGGAAGGGGTGGGAGCGAGCAAGGTGGGGAGAGCACACAGGGGGTTGCAGACTAAAAAATTTGTGCACCCGTGATTTAGAGTAATAATAGAATTATCCAGACCACAGATAGGTGGAAATAGGGATAATATACTTCAACAATGGGAGACATTTTGGATTTATCAGCAGCAGACCAAGAAGTCCCTCTCCCTCGCTCTCCCTCATGCCCCCACCTCTTCCATGTCCCCACCTTTCTCTCCCTCACACCCCACCTCTCCCTCTCCTTCATGCCTCCACCTCTCTCCCCAAATACACATAACTCCTTAACCAATACACATAAGCCCCCTCCACAATACACATATCCACTCCCCCCTCCCAATACACATAACCCTCCCCCTCTCCCCCAATACACAACACCTCCTCTCCACCCCAATACACATTACCCCCCTCCCCCAATATATATAACTCATAACCATTCCCATAACCCTCCTCCCACGATTCACATAATAACTCCCTCTCCCCCGATTCACATACTAACGCCCCACCTCCATTCCCATAATAATCTCCCCTTTACATAATAACTCCCCCCCCTGCTCACACCACTAAAAATACACTGACACATTTCACGTTAGAGGGGGCCTCCGGTGCTGCAGTTGGGCCCGACTTCTGGGCAGCCAAACTTTGGGCGTGTACATGGGGCCTGCACAGGAGGCTGGGCCATCAGCAGAGGGGGGGGGGGAGAGAGAGAGAGGCTTGCTGCGGTGGGGGAGAGTTGGGGCCCAGAGGCCAGGCATGGATGTTGGATGTGACTTCTGGCCAGACCCAACTTCCAGCCCCAGCCAGCTGGGTCCCCCACAGCCGCCGAGCCTGGGACAGTATTCCAGGCTCTCCCCGACCCCCCCATCAGCGGCCCTGGTAATCACATTTTGACATTCACTATTGTGAGTGCATGCGGATAGGCACATGTGGAGCTGCAGTGCTGGGTACAAGGGGTAGAGAGAAGGAAGGCAATGGGCGCACGATCGACCGTGGAGGTCTCGGCTTGGCACTGAGCCTCCTCTAATGTAGTGGTGGTGATGAGGACCTGCTCCACTTCAGATAAATATTTTTATATGTGACTTTTTAAATGCACATTTCTGCTATAATATACATTATTGATATTTATACAACCATTCTTTTGTGCGCTTACTTTTTTGGGGAAATTAACCCCATCTCTATCGTGGGATTGAGAGTGGCTGCAAAGAAGGAAAAGGACATGTTTGCTTTCCAGAACAATAGCGCGCTGGAACGTTCCAAACGGTAAAAATCCCTTTGTCTCCCTGCAATTAAGCATCAAAATATTAAAAACTGCAAGTTTTTCAGTGGAGCAGTAGAGTAACCTAGGGTAACTATTATTATAGTATTCTAGTTTTCTAATCAACAGTAATAAACTTGCACAAGTTAAAGTAGACCCAACACAGAACTTGAAATGCAGAGCTCATTGAAGTCCCCTAGTGCTTTAAAAAAGGGATGCACAGTTCTGTATATCGATTTCTATTCTGTGCATTGATTGGCTTTTTACATCAAAGAACCCCTGAGTGTCATTATACTCTCATAATGACACTTCTGTTCTTTGCCACAACTGAGTAAAGGGGTTTGGAAGCGGTGGATAAAATGATTTCAGATTTCACAGAAGAAGAGAAGCGGGGTGTGCATGTATTCTCCTTTACCAGTTTTCAACACTTCTAAATATTTTGTTTTCATAAATTATGTAGGGGAAATGTCAGCTGCTTTCAGTGTTTGTGTGCTCTGTCTTTGCTGACAGCTGTATGATGTACTTCCCATGCAGCAGATTGGGAGCTGAGAGTTTCATCAATAACCGTGACTCTGATGGCTTCATGTCAGCGGTCATGTTAATGGCCTTTTATTATACTGAAAGACCTTTTACAAAACACGGCTATGCTTGAAATTTAAACATGCAATTTCTCCTGCTCACAATTCCTCTATTTTTAACAAGTATACAATCAATTATTTGATATTTTTAAACAGTTTGTTACAATATATTTTGTTTCAAACATTTGAAGTTAAAATATTTACAGAGTTGTAACCTACAGTAATATAAAGAGGAGGATATACTTTTACCAATTTACTAATATATTGAATGGTTTTGCTGAATACTTTGGAATGTCCTATTTTTTTCATAGATAATTCAATGGTCCGAACTAGAATCATGTGTCAGTTTTCTATTCAAGTATTGTTGGTGTATATCTCCAAATGAAAGTCTTTGATTATTGTACGTCACCAGAAGTTCCTCTATGGATAAAGACAGCTCAAATATAGAAGAAACAGAAGGTCCATTGTATCTCCTATGTATATATGAGTCGCCACCAGAAAGTCACATATAGAAATCTTGCCTCCTTCCCCAAGGGAGGCAAATGTATGATTGTACTGTACAGAAAGAGCTCTCTCTCTCTCGCTCTCTCTCTCGCTCTCGCTCTCGCTCTCTCTCGCTCTCTCTGTCTCTCCCAAACACATTTTTATACACAATGACAGGTAATTAAAAATAATAGTAT